>NW_022727758.1:493520-505809 GCF_011630105.1 Anneissia japonica
ATATATATTAATTACAAGACAATAATTTAATTATTTATTAAGTTAAATGACAAAAAATATAAAAAATACATTATTATTTAATTGGTATTTATTAACTTAAATAACATAGAATATATTAAAAATACATTAGATGTTAAAAAATGGAGAAGTTATTAAATTGCAAATTATTTGTTTAACTTAATTATAATGGAAGAAAATTGACATACAAATTTACAGAAATATTCCAACAAATTATAAATAAATGGCTATTATAAATATATAAACATATATATATATATATATATACATATAAAGTGAGTAATTAAATTATATATTTGACAAAGATCAAAGCATAAAATGTGTAATATAAACATGATTTTAATATTATAATGATGATGAGGATGAGCATGATGATGATGTTGACTTTGTTGATAATAAACTTGATTGATATAATGATTTTGATGATCATTATCATGATGGTGACTATGGTGGGTTTGAAAGAAAGCATGATGGTTACTACAGATTGTTGTTTATTGTTGTGTTGTTAAGATAGTCTGAAGTAAAATGCTTGCCCCCTGAGTCACTGCTGGTAATCCAGATGAATCCATACAAATACTGTATAGCCTCCAAATATTTAAGGCTTAGGTTAATTTCATTTTATCAGTTTTTTTTTTAAACATGTGTTTGGGTCAAGCTAGCTAATATTTTTACCATAGCAAAGTAAATATTCAAATTGTTGCTGTTTTATTAGTGGCTATCCAAGAATTTGGAGTAGAGGGAGCCCCGGGAAGGACTTTCATAGATGGGCAATTTATACAACGTCAGCCCCACAATGGTTGTGGCTGAGATAACAAAATTTATGATTATGGCACCTCCAGATGGCCGGAAAAGGCACTCACAGACTTCATTTTGAATATCATTTTCTTTTTTTCTCCATTGAAAAAAAAAATTGTACAATTTAAGGGGTTCCGGTTGGCTCCCCTTGAAAAGTCTGCCACTGGTCATTATTATTACAATAATATTTATCACCTGTTTTACAATTATTCCTGTAGCTATGAAATATATAAATCAAAAATGCAAATCCATCAGTGAAAGCAACAAACATCATCAGGAGGATCAAGTTGTGGACCTTTTGACGTATCTACTGGCCAAAGAAAAGCTCTCGATGAGTGAAATATGTGGCAATGTGGCAGAATTATTACTAGGAGGTGTGGACACGGTACGTAGATAATATACCATGTGACAAATACTGGATGAGGATTAGAGAAGAAGCATTTGGTGTAGTAATTTCAATTTTTCTCATGATGTTTGAATTCCACCTGTATTGCAGTGCACTTTATCCATGCTGTCTGCCCACCTATGGACATGGGTGGTAGGTTGCTATGTGAGTGCTGTGGTTCACCTCAGCCCCTCGTGTTGTAGAAGGAGGTGACTAAAGCACCTCTACTCAGCAGCTCTGATGCTCACTGATTCCCCCACTATGCAATGCAGCCAGGTGAATGCAGCACAGTAATGCTACAAGTTACAGGTTAATTACCTACTTTACCTTTACCTTTTATCTTGTATTTTTTCATAGACTTCGCATACTCTACTGTGGGCAATGTACAGGCTTTCAAGAGCGCCAGACTGCCAAGAACGTCTACACTCAGAGTTAGTGAGTGTGCTAAACGGAGCACCTCTTAATGAAGACAACATTAACCAACTTCCATACCTCAGGAGTGTCATCAGGGAAACGCTAAGGTAAATTGAGTGTAAAGATAGTGTGTCAAGTCACATCAGAAGGCAGCAAATCTATCACTCATTTGAATCGTAAGAGAACTCTTTGGGTAACATGTAAGCACAAATCTGTCAAGACAAATTTTAAAAGTTGCTGAAGTAAAATTTTTCTACAACAATTAAATTGTCTTGTAATCAATTTAAGAATTGTTTTCATTGGTTTTGTTAAGTTAATAATGTTAATAGCTTTATAATATTTTTATTGAATTATTGGAGGTGTTTTTTGACAGAAGTATATCTTTAAGACCACAATATTACTGTGTTAGTAAAACATTTTCTACGTACATTTGTTAGGTTGCACCCGGTTGTTGTTGGCAACAGCAGAATTCCAAAGAAGGATATAACACTTCAAGGATTTAATGTTCCAAAAGGTGTAAGTAGCAATTTTCCATCACATTACAATAATTCCAAACAATAAAGAAAATGTAGATTATAGGAAGAGTAAAGCTGAGACCAGTGGCTTATCTAGGGGAAGAGGGCTAAAAAGGTGGGGAGTGGGGAATGCTATGGGAGATGTTAGGTGCCAGGTGATTTAGAACTACTTGAGTATACTTTTGGGTTAAATAATTTCCAGGGGTTTTCACTTAGTTGGGGTGTGGGGCTTATTTTTTGAAGAGGGGATGGGCATGTGACACACACACGCCCAAATAGACACACTACTGGATGAGACATTGCTGTTTTAGGAAATTATATTAAGACTTGAAGAAACATTAAACTAGCTGGGCAGACAACTAAAAGCCAAGACTATAAAATTTGATCTGACAAACACATGCGACATAGCTAAATATGTCCATGACGAACATATTTATATGCACATCATGACTACTGTATATATGGGCATACAACAGTTGTTTGTCAAAGAAAATACAGTGGACATATTTTAACATTTTATTATAATCATGGTTAAAGTGGTACCCCCTTCCCCATATATTTGTGTGCACATTTTTCTTCTATGCCTGTACAAGCTCTTTTGTAGGCAAAAAAGATTAGATCTATTTGATTGTTCATATTCTGTTATTTTTTCTAGACATTGGTCATGATGGCGAATTATGCAATGTCAAGAGGTGAAGGAAACTTTGCAGACGCTAATGAATTCAAGCCAGAACGATGGCTTAGAGGAAACGATGAAAGCAAAATGAATAAATTTGCCTCACTACCATTTGGTTACGGAACCCGTATGTGTGTTGGTAAGCTTACAACATTTTACAGATTTGTTGTATTCCCCTTTTTTGAAAATAAAACAATGAATTTAACTTCTGTTTTGGTTTCAAATAAATTTCTGTCATTTTTAATGGACCATAAAAGTCTTGAATCTTAAATGCTATATGTTGGAAAGCCTATGTTCATCATCCCGGAATACTCCATCATTTTTAGTTATACCAATTTTTTTTACCTGTTTGAATGTACTATAAATTATGGCGCACACTGAACAACGGTCAGCCAACAATCGGTGACAATCATTCTGCACCCAAGTTAGGCTTGTCTAAACATGATGCCCTCACTCACTGAGTAAATCATTGTTGAAGACGATGTGTTGTGCACACCTTGTTTCCATGTTGTGGTCTGCATTGTATTGTGTTTGCTGATGCAGTTTGATCCAAGCATAAAATAGGAAATACTTTTTATTTTTATTAATATATTTATTATATATCTTTTTGGAAGTGTGTTAATGTCTCTGTAGTGATGAAAATATCTTGTTCTTTCCAGGAAAGCGGCTTGCAGAAATGGAAATCAAAATATCACTTTCAAAGGTAAAGAAGCTTCAGAAAGATAATGCCTTTAATAAATTCCAATTAAATGCACCATTTTAAAATAGAGAAGTTTAATATGGTATGTACATATTCCAGCTCCTAATGGAATTGGTAAGCCTGTAATGTTTCTGTCAAATGTAAACACTCTGACAAATTTGTCTCTTTGTTGTGGATGAGACTTTAACTAAATATATTTTTGGATACTCTGGATTTACATGAAAAAAAATATTGCATGGGCAATTATCAATTGCAAATGTGGCTAATAAATTTCACAGTTTAGCTCAGTTGCTAAAGCTTTAAACCTTTTCTTTCAGATTTGCTTGAAGTTTTTTTTGGAGCCAACAAATGATGAAGAGCTTGTCGGAAAGTTAAGAGGCATATTGATTCCAGAAAAAAACATTCCAGTCAAGTTTGTGCATAGAAATGTGATGGAAGAATAACCTATTAATGGCATATAAACTGAATAAGTAATAGAGTACTGTAAATAACATGAATATTTTATTACCTGTATTTTTATATAGATTTTAATGACAGGGTTGGCAAAAGCATGGTTTCTCATTGAACTGCAATATCTCAACTACCTCTTGTACAAAATAATTGTACAGTGAAATCACCAAGGGCTTTCGTTATTTGTCACAGTAATCAAATGTTTATGACAGCATCGACACATATATAATATCAGGAATACTTAAAAAATCAATGCATTATAGTGATGCTACACAGCCTGGTATGTTTTACTTTGAGTAAACATCTATTGTACTGTTCTTTTTTTTGTACGTACAAATAGGTACCGCAATAGCTTAATGACAGGGTTGGCAAAAGCATGGTTTCTCATTGAACTGCAATATCTCAACTACCTCTTGTACAAAATAATTGTACAGTGAAATCACCAAGGGCTTTCGTTATTTGTCACAGTAATCAAATGTTTGTGACAGCATCGACATATAATATCAGGAATACTTAAAAAATCAATGCATTATAGTGATGCTGCACAGCCTGGTATGTTTTACTTTGAGTAAACATCTATTGGTACATTGTACTGTTCTTTTTTTTTGTACGTACAAATAGGTACCGAAATAGCTTCTTTTCACTAAATTGCATAATATATGGGTATGTTCCGTGTTATAATGATGCTGCACAGCCTGGTATGTTTTACTTTGAGTTAACATCTATTGGTACATTGTACTGTTCTTTTTTTTGTACATACAAATAGGTACCGAAATATCTTCTTTTCACTAGGCTGAGTGGTAGTATGAGAATGACTTGCAGTGGTGTGCTAAATTGCATAATATATGGGTATGTTCCGTGTTATAGTGATGCTGCACAGCCTGGTATGTTTCGCTTTGAGTTAACATCTATTGATACACTGTACTGTTCTTTTTTTTTGTACGTACAAATAGGTACCGAAATAGCTTCTTTTCACTAGGTTGAGTGGTAGTATGAGATTGACTTGCAGTGGTGTGCTAAATTGCATAATATATGGGTGTGGTCCGTGTTGACTGTAGCAGTCGTTCATTAGTACTTAGTATTTTTACAACAAGAAGGGCTGCATCATGGTACCTCTACTCTTCTAAAAGGTGCAATGGTTGAAGTTCCTATCTGAGAAGACTTGGTTGTGAACTGAATCCTGAGTGAAGAAAGCCCTGATGCATCAATGTAAAGGTTGTATGTAGCGGCCACCTGCGCTATAGCTTGGCCACTCGACTCGTCAAACATAGTATGGAAAGCTTGGGTCTTATAACAATTAACTTCAATTTGTAGTGATTACTGTATCATGTTTCCTGTATTAGTATCCACCAATGTCAAGTGTAAAGAGTGACAAAATGTGAGGCGCTAGAATCATTTAATTATGGTTTCAATGCTTTGGTTGTTAAAGCTTCACTGTACACTTTATATTTTTAAGTTATTGAAGAGATCAGATGTGATGTACATCCGTTGGCCAACAAGAATTATATATGGCCGGTACTTGAGTATGGTCACTCTCTAGAACTCAGGCCTTGCCAGAGAGCATATTGATCAAGTGCATTCAAAGAAGCATTTAACATTGGCATTCTGGCTGATGAATTCACCAGTTTTGAAAATTACATTTTGAGGCTTGGACTGGAGAGATTGGCCACCCATACTTATGTTATCACTATGTACAACATTTCAGGGCTACAAAGTTTAGTAAATGTTAAGACTGGACTCTTATTAGCAATTTATCTTCTGCTGTGACAACTCTCCTCAAGACTAATCCATAGTATATATTTGCACTAAATCATGAATTTTTAATAGCCCACTGCATCATATGACCAACATCTTGAACTCTGTGGAGTGGTCAGAGAGGTAGATGTTGAGATGCTTGGCCGCACATGACTCTTTGGACAGACCACAGTTAATGATTGGTTCATGTTTTGAATTGTCTTTGATCGACATTGCTGTATTTGTAAAATGAATGCAATGCATAGTAAGTCCCAACAAGTGGTTTTAATGTGGTTTATTAAAATTGAATTGAATTAAGACAGTGTATTAAGGTAAATTCTGATTTGTCTTCGATATCTATTTTTGTATTTTTACAATTTTCCTAAAAATTAAGATCAGCTAAATCATTAAATAAACTCAAATCGTGAATAATGGATTCATATGATTAACAGAATCACAAATTTAAAAGCAACTAAGTAAGGATTAAACAGTTAGTTCTCAAACATGTTTGAGCTGTATCACACAATCATCATGAAGGAACTAAAAGAAAAGAATTAAATACTTAACAAACCAGCCACGTCAGCTTACCACCACCACGTATGCTTAGAAGCGGTTTGGCGTAGTGAGAAAGGGTTTGATTTCCCAACCTCCTCTAGGTCAGGGCTTCAATCTCTCGATGTGCATTTTGCTTGTGTCTTTGAGTAAGGCACTTTTTATCTGCATTGCTTCAATCCACCCAATGATATTTTTAATTCTAAATATATTTTTAGATTGTATATTTTACTTTAAGTGGCGTTATATCGCTGTTGGTGAGGGTTATAAATCAAAGAAAAATAAAATAAAAGGCGTATTATAAATTCTCGTACCAGTACAGTACCATAAATGCCCAGTACCAGTGATGCAGGTGTTTTAAGTAATGATTATTCATACCTTTGACACGTCAGCTTATACTTCTACCATTAGTGTACGTATACAAGTGGTGCAGGTGTTGTAAGCGGGAAATGAGCTTTCTCTACTTTTGAAGTGTCTTTTAATGACTTTTTAAGTTTTTCAAAATTCAAGGTTTCCCCCCCCCCCCTTTTTGAAAATGGTCAGGTAAATTTTACTCATTCTTATTACAGTAAGTATGCCTATTATGTGTGTAAGGCCTATATAAATATTCAACAATAATGCTAACAATAGAATAAATAAATAATCATAAAGGTCAGAGATACTGAAGTGCTTAGAATTAATATTAACCCATGCATTGTTAAAAAAAAAAAAAAAAAAAAAAAAAAAAAAAGTAAACAAAAAAAAAAAAAAATCAGCTCACTGGTCCTGAAAATGTAGGTCTAGAATTTTTTTTTTTTATCTTATATTTTCTTTTTCTTTTTGCCCAAGGGAGGGGTTAAGGAAACCCCCCACCCCCAACAGGTCCGCCAATAAATTGCGAGAAAATTTAACTCGGTCGGGGACTGGATAAACAATCTCTTTCCCCTCCCTCTTCCCTCTTTCTTGCATTTCTTTCCGATCATACAACAATCTGCATAGACATAATTTTCTGCCAAAAAGTGGTGGGGGGGGGGGTTTAAAAAAGGTTAAAGGTTATTCATTTATATTGTGCAAATACGAGTCTCTATGTCTCTATAACTGGAAAATTTTTAAAAAGGGGGTGGAGGTCGCTAGCCATGTTTTCTACCCTACTCACTTACCACTGAGGAAGAAGTGTCCAAAAGCTCTTGTTCTATTTCTGGTTATACACGTTTACTTTTTAGCTGTTGCTTGCTGAATTAGATAGTAAGCCTATAACCATATATATACATATTTCAAGTATCGAAATGCACGCCCATCGTGTCGGGATTTTGAATCTCGACACGATGACGTGCACTTCGATACTTGGAGTATGTACTATACTATCTTATCTGAGATTAATCAGTGGACCTCTCGGTTTCTTGCTGAATTTGTACCGATATCTATCCATTGTTTCCCAAGGCATTGTTGTTTCTCAGTGTATTATCTTTTAATTTCTCTATCTATATCTATCGAATCAATCTTTATTTAAAACAGTAACAAGAATGTAAGGTAATGGCCTTATCAGAAAACAAAAACAATTTTATTTTTAATTTTTTAAAGGTGCACAAATTGGTTAAAAAAATGTACCGTAATGTAAGATAGTGTACAGGGCCTATTGGCAAGAATTTGCCGATTCACTCACTCAGGTGAGTGTCTGGCGTTCCAAATGGCCTAGCCACTAGCCAATGCAGCTTGCTAATTTGTTTTATACGTTTTACATCTTTGTTATTACTTATTAAAAAATATTCTTTAATCTACGTTTCATTTCATGGGAATACTCCCAAGAAGCCCAACCTCCAGGCAAATCAATGTATAACCATTATCTTAAATATCGTTGAGGATGTCTTCATATTTTCTACATTTATAATTATTTGCCTTGGTTTTATTTGGTTCGAGTGGCACCGTCAATTCAATGATCTTGGTTGCCACGGTTAGATAACTAAATGAAAAAGACAATGAGATGACAACGTCGACTTTGTATAAAACATTTATTCAGAACATGAATATTTTGACCCTATTACAAAAATCTTTGATTATAATATACTGTATAATATGATTGTTCGAAAATATAAATAATATATACTTATTATATTGTGGTAACAAATAAACAAATTGGGAGGTGTCATCTTAAAGAGGCTTTTATTTATTTAAACATATATACAGGATACAATTTCAGACAAGATATTACAGTCTGCTTATAAAATGGTCCTGTTTAAGACAATTATCATAGAATATAAAAACAAATTAAAAAAATGGTCTACAGTACAAGCATCACAAAACGCTTAAAAACATTTAATTAATTTATCAAGCTCAAATTTCGAAAATCAGTTTACGAATAATCCAAAATACAGTTTGTCCAATCAATTGAAAATCACAAAATTACAAATGAGAATGCCAATCAGTGTGGAAACATCGATCTTAGTCAACACTTTTAAGGAAGGAGGTAAACAATGACAGTGAATAAAGGAACACAGCCTAGGTTTAGAGCAGGAGCCCAGGGGTGTCAGCATAGCTGGAAAGTTAACATGACACGTTACATGTAACATGAGTGACCACAATGACAATCAAACATTTGTGGTGGAGTTAACCAGAGGAAACATTGTTTAGCATAGTACCAGTGGCCACTGCCGAACATTTATAGTGGTGGGGTGTACCCACCAAACGTCTCCTTATTTCCCACTACCAGAATTGACCTAGATTAGGTAATGAGTTAACCTGATGAAACTTACTGTGTAAGATGTTCATTGTAGTCCAAGTTATTATGAATGGCCACTGTCAGACAATTCTGATGGTGGGGTGTGTCTGCCAGACACCCCTTATTCCCCGCCCCAAAAATTTACCTAGATTATGGAAAACTTCAAGGTTGGGTGACTCCACCTCCTCTCCTCCCCCATAACTACATCCCTGAATTTGCAAAATGTAGGCCCATTATAGAATACTATATCATCTTTTATTATTTTTAGTAGTCAATATTACAACAGTTTAACAATGAGATTCTATACAGGATTGAAATTTTATGAATGCCCAATATTCAGTACGAGTAGATTTCCAGTACAAATAAAAATTGTAATGTAACTGGGTTTATTCCATTCGTAGAAGCCTTTTGATAAAGAAAGTTTCCTTTTTAGGAAGAGTTGCCTCGGTTAAAACTCACTCGGACTATACGAAATTAATTATAAGCTTGAATTGTTAATCTTAATGTAAGGAATACTACAGTAACTTCACGTTTAATTTTAATTACAAGTTGAATTATACAAAATTCAAATTAAATGTCGTAAGTATATAGTTTGCCTATTTTTCTAATTTGCTTTAGAAAAATCTAGAAACTTTTTTTATTACAGAAATGTTAAATTTGCCTTATTTGCTCACTTGGTAGTGCTTTAGATAAATTTTGAATTGGTGCTATGTATATTTGTTATGTACAATTATCAGTACCGGTAGTGATTAAAGACCAAAGTTTGTGATTATTTATGAAATCATCACAAACTTTGGTCTTTAATCAAATTAGTAATATGATACTAAGTAGATAATACTAGTAATTGGTACATAACAAATACTTATATAGCACCAATTCAAAATTTATCTATTAAGCACTACCAAGTGAGTAAATAAGGCAAGTTTAACATTCCTGTAATAAAAAAGTTTTTAGATTTTTCTAAACCAAATTAGGCAAATAGGCAAACTATATACTTACGACATTTAATTTTAATTTTATATAATTCAACTTGTAATTAAAATTAAACGTGAAGTTACTGTAGTATTCCTTACAATAAGATTAACAATTCAAACTTATAATTAATTTCATAAAGCCCAAGTGAGTTTTAACTTAGGCAACCCTTCCTAAAAAGGTACACTTTCTTCATCTAAAGGCTTCTACGGATGGAATAACCTGTTTATTGAAGCTCGAACTCCTAAACCCAGTACTATTACGACTTTTAATTGTAGGGAAATCTACTTTACTGAATATTGAGCATTTATAAATTTTAAATCCTGTATAGAATCTCATTGTAAAACTGTTGTAACATTGACTACTAAAAATAATAAAAAATTATATAGTATTTCTATATAGTATTAGTACTTGAAGTTTTCCATCAAGTCTGAAGCTAATTTCATGGCTCTCCACCCACCCTTATTAACCCACACTTCCATCCTTGCATTATAATAGACTCTTATTTAGAGTAGGGGTGGGCATAAAAATAAATCGGAGAGCCAAAGTGAATTTTCTATTTAACACCGAGGGCCGAAACCTAGCTTTGATGTTTCAAATGTGCTTCCAAAAACCTTCATGCAGTGCTTTTATGTCATTTGATTCTCAGTTTTAATATTACTTTTTACAGGTGATCAGTGTCGGGCCGTAAAAGACTAGGGTTTGCTATAAGTGTGCCCACCACAATACCGAACACTTCACAATTACTTTTATCACGTTAACTTACTAGATAATACTAGATAATCTAGTTTTATCGGGTAACTCCACCACAAATGTTTGACTGTCATTGTGGTCACTCATGTTACATGTAACATGTCATGTAACATTCCACAGGTTAACTCACTAGATAATCTTGATCATTTTTCCCCCTTTTTTTGGGGAGGGGGGTGGTAGATACACCACACTACCAAAAATGTCTGACAGTGGCCATTCGTGATACCTGGTGCTATGCCCAATATTTGCAATGCGTTTGATCGTGTCGTGACTCACAAGCTGATCTATGTTAATTTTTTTTTGTGGGGAGGGGCAGGGTATAAGGGGGTGTCTGGCGGGTACACCCCACCACTAAAAATGTCTGGCAGTGGCCACTCATGATACCTGGTACTATGCCGAACATTTTCAAGTAGGTTTTATCGGGTTAACTCACAAGCTGATCTAGGTCAATTTTCGGGGGGGGGTGTCTGGCTGGTACACCTCACCACTAAAAATGTCTGGCAGTGGCCACTCATGATACCTGGTACTATGCCGAACATTTTCTAGTAGGTTTTATCGGGTAACTCACAAGCTGATCTAGGTCAATTTTCGGGGGCAGGCTATAAGGGGTTGTCTGGCTGGTACACCCCACCATTAAAAATGTCTTGCAGTGGCCATTTCTGATACCTGGTACTATGCCGAACATTTTCTAGTAGGTTTTATCAGGGTAACTCACAAGCTGATCTAGGTCAATTTTTTGGGCGGGGTATTTGGGGGTGTCTGGCAGGTATACCCCACCATTAAAAATGTCTGGCGGTGACCATTCCTGATACCTGGTACTATACCCAACATTTTCCAGTAGGTTTCATCGGGTTAACTCACAAGCTGATCTAGCTTAATTTTGGGGTACCGGTTTTTTGCATCTGGCACGCACCCCCCCACCACTGAAAATGTCTGGCATTGACCATTCATGTTATCTTGAACTATGCCGAATATATTCTGATAGGTTTCATTGGGTTAATTCACAAGTTGATCTAGCTCAATTTTTGGTGCCCTTTTTGTGCCCCTCCTGACCACACCCACCACAATGGGACCGGCAGATGCCCATTCTCCTACATAGACAGGCACATAGAACATTACTATATACACAGAAATTGGTTAACTTTCCAGCTATGCTGACACCCCTGGGCTCCTGGTCTAGTTAGGCCTAACACGTTCAGTGATGTTTGTGTCTCTTCGTAAAATAAAACAAAAATCGCTGTGTCACTCTGTTATCAGACACAAATTGTACTTCAGCCTATGTTTTACCATTGTATAGTCAAGGATTTTCAGGCCTACAAGCTATTTAAACCATTATGCTTGCACTAATCATTCCACAATTTTCCTTAGTTTGTGCGCTATGGCTAAGTAGTCTAACTAAATAATGTAGTTTCACGCTTAACAATTAGGTGAAAGGGTAGTGTTTGATGTACACGATCAAAATGTCAAAGAAAAAAAAATGAATATACAATATTTTAGGTGTGTTGTCATTGAGGCAGTGTAATTAATAATAATGGGCTATCAAAATAATTAAAAATGTGATAAGAAAAATATAGATGACTCAATGAAAAAGACGATGAAATGGCGATGATTTTATAATATAATCATTTCA
>NW_022727759.1:0-661 GCF_011630105.1 Anneissia japonica
ACAGCATGATGCTAAAAATCGTTAACAATATTATATACTGCCCCCAATGTTTGAGTTAAGAACTGAGAAGAAAATTTTATATTAATAAAATAATATCATTAAATTTTTTTAACAGAGAAATAACAAGAAAAACTCAAATTTATGATTATTTAATTTAATATACAAGTAAATTTATTAAACATTTTTTAAATAATTTCAACAAAAATTATATTTTTTTGTAAACAACAACAACAACAACAGTTTGGTTCAACTCATGTGATGATATCGATAATGGTAAAGTGAAAATAAGGGTTTGGCGTATAGTTATAAAACTATTTCAAATATAAATAGTACAGTAGGCCATCTTACTTGGCCTCATAGCTCCGTTGTAGGACAACCAAACGGTAATTGGTGGGTCTTGATTATGATTCCTGAGAGAAAAGATATGTTTTTCTATTACCACCATATACCATCGAAGTACGATAAAAATCGGACTTCTTACAAATGCTTTGTTTTGGGCGACATAAAGGTCAATTTTGCGGGTACAGATTTCAACGAACACCTAAAGGCCAACTCAGACAGCGTCGGCCGACGCAGCCCGACCCGATTTATCGTCAGGGACAGTCTTAAGCCGTCGTGAGAAATATTTAACACGTTTAATATTCTACTACGCGACTGCCCC
>NW_022727760.1:0-816 GCF_011630105.1 Anneissia japonica
CCAAGCGGTCTCCCATCCAAGTACTAACCAGGCCCGACGTTGCTTAACTTCGGTGATCGGACGAGCACCGGTGTTTTCAAGGTAGTATGGCCGTAGACAAGGGTGCACCAACAGTGCAACACTTCGACCATCGAGCTCATTAAATGATATTTCACTAAAATACAGTTTTTAACCAATGAATAGAACAATTCCATAGCAAACATTTTTTTTTATCGTCATTTGAATTTTCAAAAAGCATCACAGTTAAATTTAAAAAAACGAAATAAAAATCGCCTCAGAAAAATATTTACAATTTTTCGAAATTTATGAAATTTCAGAAATGTGTTCAGACTATGTTTATGTACATGTGGTAAAAATTTAATTTGTACATGTGATAAAAATTTCATCTCTAGAGATCGAGAGTAGAGAGATAGAAACAGATAGAGAGAGATAGATAGATGAAGATAGAGATAGAGACAGAGATAGAGAGAGATAAAATAAATGTGAAATAAACAAACAGGAAGTTAAGCAACGTCGAGCCCGATTATTACTTCGATGGGTGCGGTGGTGCTCAAGCCGGGTGCGGTGGTGCTCAATTTTTTTTGGCCCAATGGCATTAACCATTTTGTTTTTTAAATTGATTTAACTTAAAATTGATCTCATCAGGCTTACACTTGTTGACATGGATCTGCATAAAGCTTGTCCAGTCGAATTTTTGGCCATTCAAGGACCTTTGCACCCTCAAAATCCCCCTTTTCTGACTGTAAAGCATCCAGTCTTTGATGTCAGAAGACTGTACATGAATTACGCTGTATGGATCAGGTGCAATTTCTGATA
>NW_022727761.1:0-1320 GCF_011630105.1 Anneissia japonica
GAGTTGAGGAGTATGTGTAATATTATACAAACTGAATAGTTCCAAATGAACCAAATGCAAATTAACAATATTTATGTATTTAATTTAGACAATACATGTATACAATAAATTTCATATGCTCTACAAATGTAAATTGTACTCAACATTGTATATTTATATTGATCATCAAGAGTTTTTATCAACATTGGTTTCTGACTGAATAATGTAACAAATTCAAAATATTCTAGACAATGAACAGTATATGCCTCTAAATTACATAAATAACATTACACTATAAGTATATTTAAAATGTAGATATTTGAAATTACCAAATACTTTTTCTTCAAGTTCAAAAGATACATCCGTTCTTGTGCTGTTTCCCACATCTTATCA
Source organism: Anneissia japonica (assembly GCF_011630105.1). NCBI lineage: Eukaryota > Metazoa > Echinodermata > Crinoidea > Comatulida > Comatulidae > Anneissia > Anneissia japonica. The sequence goes on from NW_022727761.1 coordinate 373, forward strand.
ATGATGTTCTGTTGGCATCATCTCTGATGCTCTTCATGTGCAGCTTTATATTGCATATCCTCTTTCTGCCACCTTTTCGTCACACCATTTGTTTTCTCAATGTTTGATACTGATGTTTGCAATCTGTATATTACAATATATACCAGAAAGGTGAAATAAAATGAATGCAAATATGACATCGTTAAAGTCTTTTTTTCTTAATTTCTTGTTGTCGCCAGTTTTAAAATATTTTATCCATATATTGTGAGCAACACATTTTATATGCTTTAAAGGATAAATAAAATGAGTTCAAGTGTGAATAAGAGAGACAACAATGCCTGACTCTCAACATTTGCCAGAGCTGGCATTCCCAATATTTTTTTTTTTTTAGAAATCCACAATGAATAAAATTACAGTAATTTAAAATAAAGTGAATTAAATTTAATATACAGTATTCCAATTAATATTTTTTTAGTTAGAAAATGCACTGTCAAAGCTACATACCTCCTATACTGCAAAATGGAATCACCATCTCCATTATCGGCAATGCATTCCCTTTAAAGCAAAAAATTACATATTTTACATAGGTGCTTTAAAACAATTTTACAGTCTTGAATAATAAATTGTGTTTTAATATATAAAACAAACTGTATACATTGTTAATGTTAAAAAAATAAGTTGAAAGCCTTTTATATGAAATATAATGTGCACCTTAATGAATCCAATCTTTGCAACTGATCCACATAATTCTCTTCCCAGGTGCCTGAAATAAAACATAAAATATTAAATAAGGTGTGATACAACACATAAAAGTTATTTTAATAATTATTATACAGGTAGTTATATTAGTTGTGTTTTTCCTGGCAAATATGGCTATTTATCTAACTTTTAAAAATGTTAGATAGATAGCCATATTAGGCAGGATAAACACAACTAAAAATAAGTGTAGAGATGGCAGGACATCATTAG
>NW_022727762.1:0-529 GCF_011630105.1 Anneissia japonica
TGGCTAGAGTCAAGCATGTTAAAGAATGAGTAACAAAATGCCCCTCCCCCTCCCAAAAAAAAAAAATATATATTATTGTGGTAGAAACAATTGTGGTATAAAATACTTTAGCACTGTGTCAGACTATATATTTTACACGCACGTATTTACTCGATTTTTGGAGTATCTGTGCTCTCCGCCGGAACTCCGATTTCTGAGAGCTGAATAAAAGTTTAGACCTCCCTAATTTTGGAGTTTTCGTGTACAGTACGCAAAACCTATGAAATCGGAGGGTTTATTAACAGTTTTTCTCTCTCTATATAGAAAGAGCCTGTTTAATAATTAAATAGTACGCACAAACTCCGAAATCGGAGGTTTGAAGTTTAAAAACTGCGATTTTGGAGTTTTCGCGTAGGCCTATATATGCAAAACCTCCGAGATCGAAAAAAAAAATCGAGTTTTCGCTCATATTACGCAAAGCCTTTGAAATCAGGGCGTTGAATAACAGATTTAAACTTCGATTTTGGAGTTTTTGCGTAGGCCTACGCAA
>NW_022727763.1:0-534 GCF_011630105.1 Anneissia japonica
AAAATTGTACAAAAGCAAATCGACATGTAGTTCGTATACAGTATATAAATGTGTTTAAAAAAAAAAATTTAACCTAAACATATATCATGAACACAAAAAATTAATTCAGTGAGAATTTAGTCTCTATTTATTTTTTTTTATCCTTTTGCACAAAACTAAAATTCATGCCAATATTTGTCCCTGGTTTGTAATAATTAGAGTAATGCATATGCATTTTTTCTAAAAAAAAATTATTTTAGTGAAATTTTGCCGGGAATGGGCTTTAAAGTGAATACTGTAATAAGTAATAAAGTAAACGAACATAAAAATTATTATTGTTATTACAATTATAAATACTATTAACAATCCATTCTACATACTGTAATTTATTCAAATAAACGCCCAGGATGACTATTGTTAAGAAGGGGTTTTGAGAGACGTTTATTTTTTTGGGTGTAAAATGAATATAACCAAAAAACGTCCCCCTTTACAATAAAAATGGAGGACAATGCAATAAATGTTAAAACGTTAGTAAGGTTAGTAGTGATTTAATTC
>NW_022727764.1:0-1514 GCF_011630105.1 Anneissia japonica
TCCTGATTTAACAACATGTCCGAACAACACACGAGGTATGCTAGTCTTGTAGTCCAGACACTACAGCAGTGGTGTTACTTACGCCACCTCAGTGGTGTTATTAACGCTACCTGCAGACCCCAGATTAGCTAACGCCACAGAGCTAATGCCAGTGATTTGAATGATTTGATCTCATTTCAAGAGATTGACCAATCACGATTAGTTACTTTGATCTCTTTCCTGTGCTCTCTATAAATGAAATAGTAAAGGAGTTCTTTTTCTATTGCATTTTACTTAGTTTACAATGTATATGATTTGTTGGTTGTGTTTTGTAAGAGGTTTTAACCTATTTAGACTGTCTATTAAAACCTGCAACACCAACAATAGTTCCACAATGCTAGCTGAAAAATCAGAAGTAAAATTTTTCATTTAAAATGCAATAATCATATAAGTTCACTATGGACAATTCACAGATTTAAAAGTTTTAATGATGCACTGTAAATATTTTACTACAGTCAAGAACCTGTACATTATTTAAAACTGAAAACTATTCCCCCATAGGCCTATACTACTAGTTTAACGCCAGCGTTGATATAGCAAACGCCGTTTGTGTGAACACTTTGGAATTTTAATCCGTGGATTATTTTACGCCTGCGTAAGCTTTGCCAGTCTTACGCTGTACATGTGAACATACCCATAGACTAATATGAACCCTAGGAACAACATGGAATGTGTGCCAAAATCTTTGTCCAGGACGAACAGCCTGAAAATACCACACTCTTTTGTAAATGCCATGCCATGCAGTTTAAATAATGCTTCAAATAGCAAAGGGGCATAGCCCCTATTTCTTTGCATATTTAAGCTAATTGGCATATGAACGGAACATGTGACCACTGTGTGATATTTGAAATGTTATCCCCTCATTGTATGTGTTCTTTTATAAAAGAAAAACCCTTGTTTGCAATATGTTCAGATTGTCCAGCCTACAAGCCCCAAAAAAGGGGGTGTGGCCCCTATTTTTTCATATTTAAACTAATTTTCATATGAACGGGACTTGTGATTAAGGTTTGATTTATGAAAATTCATCCCCTCATCATATGTGTTCTTTCATCTTCAGGTTATCCTTAGTGTGTTTCCTACCAAAAATATTCCTGTTCTTTAATGGTAAATTAGATAAAAATGTACAATACTGTTGATGTAACGAGAACCATGCAGCTTGATATTGATTATATTTGTTTGTACACTATAAGGAAAATAGAAAATTGTATTTTTGTTTCCATTGTCATTGTTTAATACATTTTTTATGTGTTGACTACCTAATAAATCAAATCAAATCTGGTATGATTAAATAATGGTTTGTGCACCAACATTTAAACAGTCGCAGATACAACAATACCTTGATAACTAATAATTTGATTATGTATTATGTATTACAATATATAAATGACAATTAGTCATTAGAAACTCTCTACATTTTTACAGATGCTGTAGTACCAAGATTTACCTACTGTCCAGATAATATACAAGTTCCTAAT
>NW_022727765.1:0-1808 GCF_011630105.1 Anneissia japonica
ATTATTTAGTTAGTAGTGGGCATAGGTTTTATGGTAATGATGACGACAAAGAAGTTGGTAACGGAAGATAATATAGGCCTAATGAACAATTGTAAATAGTAAGTATCATAACAGGCCTAATAATGTATTGAGATGTCCAGAAATGCTATTGAATAACACATAATATTGTGAGACTGCATGGAGGAGTTCCTAGATCTGCTGGTTTTTCCGTTTCCCTGGCCCGTAGTACCCCTCGTTTAGTGGACCGGTGTGTGAGATCCAGCAGCTGAGACATGGTATTTGCTGGTAGATATAGAATAGAACATTTATATAGCGCCGGTATCCGCAAGCAGCCAGACAGACACCCCAACATCCCAACAGACAGATAGGAGAACCGTATGTTCATATTTCAGGCATTATCACCCAGTGGCAGATTCAAGGGGGGTGGGGAAGCAGCCGATCTGCTCCTCCCCCTAAATTTTTCAAAATTGTAAAAAATTGGAGAAAAAGGGGAAATTATATTCAAATTGAAAGTCTAAGAATGCCATTTCCGGACATCTAGAGGTGCCACCTCAGCCCCAACCATGGTGGGGCTGAGGTGGATAGACCCTTCATCTGCCAATGTCCCTTCCTGCCCCCCCCCCCCTTCTATTTCAATTCCTGGACCCGTCACTGCATCACCATCTGTGTTCCTAACCACTGCAGTATATTAGGTGCTTTGGAGCGTTTCCAACATTTCCTGCTGTAAGTTAGGCTATACTTAAGTTATATACTAACCTCGATATAATAATAGACATCAAGTTTTAAAATACAGTAATCGAAATCTAAATGTCATGTGTGGAATCTTTGACATTAACAAGTGTTAACAACTGCAAGTGCAAGATATGGGAAGTTAAGAATCACAGATGACAAATGCTGGCGTGGCTTTCGTCGCGGATGGTTGTGTAACACATTATTGTAGGTCCTATGTAGGTGGATGAACCCCGGGACATTCGCTCGTGGGCTACAGCGGTGAATTTGGGTGCAAGGGGTTAAAAGGCTGTTACCTTGACTCTTACACCATTCCCAGTTTAGGATATCAAAGGATATCAACTAATTGAGTAACGAACCTTTGAGAAAGCAAGCAATGTAAGGTGCGTGTGTCACTCTTCCGAAGGAAACGATATCCCCCATTAATAACCGACTGTTAGATAATCATTAACACATTGGGTTTGTTTATTTAATATTCAATATTAATTTCACTTGGTTTACTTAAATTTCATTCTCGTTACAAACGTCAAATTAAAGAGGATACGGTACGTTGCGCATGCTCAAGAGGATTTTTCAAGTTTATTTCTTTCTAAGGTAAGGGTGTCAGTATGTGCCTTGGTGGTTAAGATTGTCACTTCAAATTCCAAAACCGAAGGTTCAACACAGCATGTCGGGAATGCATGCTTTCACAAAAATGATAATAAATAAATTCTCCCCTCCTCAAGTCAAAGATGGAAATTAAACAAATTTCAATAATCGTACTGCAATAAGGGAGAAATAAATAGTACTATCAAAATCTTGATAGCAATGTTAAATAAATAATAAAAAAATATGAAAAAAAAGTATATCGTAAAACATTAAACGTAAAGGCTTGAAGGACCAGGCAGATTCAAAATAAAAAAAACAAAAACAAACAAAAAAAAAAACAAAAAAAAAACAGGGGAGCAGCAGTCTGACTCGAAGGTTACAGCTGTTTTTCCAGTCAGACAAGAAGGGGAGGGAATCGACATACCATCTAAATCCACCCCAATATATATATTATATATATATAATATATATATATATAGGCCTATATGTAT
>NW_022727766.1:0-1590 GCF_011630105.1 Anneissia japonica
GGATCCAATAAATTGAATTGAATTGATCAGAATTAGGAATTGGTATAAGACTGGAATAATAAGTGGCAATGCCTTTGAAGAAATACGTAGGCATAGTCGGCACATTGACTATGTGTCAAGTTTACAGCTTCCTTAATTGATTTTAAAATGACAATTGACAAACCAATTTCTACGAAAAAAATTGGCCTACATAATAATGTGGTTATTTATCCCCTTGTTGTGGTAATAGTTGACGGTCGTTCTTTTTTTATATTATTATATTAAATTACTACAAGTGAACGCCCTATTGCACCCGTTACACTTTAATTAGTTTTTGTATTTTCCTTTTAACCTGTTAATATGAACCTTTATGATCAGTTAGTTCTAAGCTCTATACAGTATTTTGTTATAAATACTTGTAATGTTTTTATTAGTTAGTGTTTTTATTCCCTTTGAATGTGTTACTGTAGTAAATATGAACCCATTTGGGTCTATTAGTTCTGGCTCCATATTAACTTGCAATTCATACAGCAACTCTGTAAATAATACGGTCCTGTAAGACTACCATACCACATAGACCTACATGCCATGTTGATCATGATAAATTTTACTTTGTATTTACATTTTAGTTTAATTTACTCCTAGTTTAAGTTTATTATTTTCTTCTTATATTTGGATGCATCGTTGGGTATTGTCCAACGTGTGCCACTGTTACGAAAGTGATATCCATTAAATTGAATTGAATTGAATGCTGCCGATTAAAATGCGTAGTTCAAAAGAATAAATACAGTAAACAAGTTAATAAAAGGAATGCGTTGCGAATTAAGTTCCATTTGAGTTTGAGGTGGGTTCTGAATCATAATTATTTACCAGATTTTAGTAACATTATGAAATACTTTACCGTTCTTTTTAACAAGCTAGTCGAATTTTTGTCAGATTGAGTTTGGCCCAGTAAATAAATCTATATTCAACTGCATTATGACAAGCTTAGATGATGACAAATATAATTATGTACAGTATTGCACTTTTATTACTGTATTGAATTTTCATTCCATCTTAGAACTCAAATTGATCTGTTTATACTAGCTGTCAAGTTTAGGCCCATTCCAAGATGCACACGGTCAACGATCACAGCGTCTAGACTGTTTCCGTGATCATCTAAAGGCCTACTCTCAATTCACTTGTCGCTACAAACTTCCAAGAATTTGCAATTTACTAAAAATAAATCGATTGTAACCACAGGCGCATGTGCGAAAAGAAATTAAAATGTTCTGAACAGGTTTCCATGTAAAGATACGTTGCAAGGTATCATGATCACTAATCAGTTTCGTATCGATCCACATCTGTTAATAATATTTTTGGAAATCAATCTATCATGTGGCTCGACTGCTATACAACGATTATTGGGGTGGGGAGAGAGGGAAATAGACAACCGATGGGCGTTTGAAGGGTTAGTTTGACAAGCTGTAACTTATATTTTGGTTAGTGCTAAATTTATTAATAATGTCCACTGTTTGGATAAAAAAACACACAATTGTGTATGATCAGACCGTCTCAATCGAGGACATCCATCGTTTCCCACAGCATTGTTATTTTCCAGTGTTGCCTTTT
>NW_022727767.1:0-705 GCF_011630105.1 Anneissia japonica
CAATGAAATAAGGTTGCTGCATACGCAGAGTAAAATAAATAAGAAATCAAAAAAAGTTTATGTATCTGCTTCAGAATAAAATATTTATTGTACGAGTGCTTTCGACCATAGGTCATTATCAGGTACTGATCGAATGGTAAGTGACGAGAATATATACGGAACGAGAGTACATATAATATCGGCAAATGATAAAACAATCTTCACATCTAACTATCGGAAATAATAACATATGATAATACAAAGCATTGTATACGGTATTGTATACCGTAATTAATAAAAATGTATGTAATTCGTTAAGTGCAAAAATGGCATAATTCCTTTGACGACAATGGATGTTTCCGGAGTGTTAATCAAACTTAACTACTGACCAATCAGAAAAAGGCGAGGAATACGCGCTTGTCCCACAAACAAAACACATTGTTCCACAAATGCACGTGTTAAGGCTTACGTTTACAGTCCTTCTGTAGGACCTTATTAGCAAGAATATACAAGGGGCGGGGCTGAAAAGGTTGATTGCAATGGCTTCATTATAACATGGAGGAATAGGTTTAAACTAAACTTATTCCTCCATGATAAAACTTGTCCGCCACGAAGTCGTTGTGGTGAATCCAAGCGCCAGTAGACTCTAATTTTTTTCTGACGGACATCCTTTCGTCATTCAGCTTACTGTTTTTAGGGTTTTCCCACATGCCTTCTTAAGCATTT
>NW_022727768.1:0-1815 GCF_011630105.1 Anneissia japonica
TTTGAGAAAAACACACTTCGTTAGTTTCACTAATGGTAATTTTTTATAGAAAATCTCAATCACAAATAAAATGTTCCGAAAATTACAAATATATTTGTTGTTTGATTTGTAGCTCTAGTAAATTATCTTTATCCTAATAGAATTGCGAAATCGTGAAAAAAGAAGTCAGACAGATATCGTTGATCTGAGACTACCACCCGATGCTATTGAAGGCACAGCTCACTGCAAAGTTAAATTCACTGGTATGATAAAGATAACAAACAATTATTCTTGGTCCAGTTAGCATTAAGGTATCGTAATGATAATAAGCGCATATGTCGACAAACCACCGCTCTCATACTTTCAATTAAAGTAAGGGGGTCGTACTTAATTTTCATCATTTTTCAATACAAAACATATTCATTCCTTTTCATTATTTTATCTTTTAATAAAAGATGCCTACACATTCAATCCTGTCTCTTATCCACATCTAGATTATGTTTTATACTTTTTTGAAAATGTGAATTATGGATGGCCCCCTAAGTTGTCCACAATCACAATTTTCCAAGGTTGAGTAACTTCTTGTATAAACAAGTCGAAATGACGTGTATAATGTAGATGTACTGTAACTATTTGCTACTCTGTCATAGCTAATCAAAAGAGAGAGGCCAGGATGTCTACATGTAAAAGCTTGAAGGATAAATGTGATAAATGAAAATATATTAAAGTATGTTGGCATATGAATGAGTATAATTAATGCATTATTATTAATCTAAATTTCAAAATAATTTTATCTTCATGATTGGTGCACATTAAATTAATGTTTAAAATGATTAAAACAAAGTTTTTAATGCCTATTTCACTTAAATGATAAAGAAAAAAAAATCATGTATATATGTGATAAAAGGTCCTAAAACATTGAATATGTTTTTTTCTATAAATATCTTGAAGGAAGTATGATGGGTCCGACAATTTCTGCAGTTATCGGTGATGTGAATAAGATGATTAAAAAACCAACAGGCTGTGGAGAACAAACACTAATTCGTGTCGGACCGAATGTATTTGTGACAAAATACATGGAACAGACCAATCAAATGACTTCAGACTTTGAAAAGAAAGCATTTCGGTATTTGCGGCAGGGGTACGCCATGGAATTGAGTTTCTTTAAACCAGATGGATCGTTTTCAGTTTGGGGACCATCACATGGGACTGAATTTACATCTGCTGATACATCCAGTACATGGTTTGTATATATATATATATATATATTTAGTAAATGAAAATTGGTAAAGAAATACATTAGTTTCTTTATTTAAAAATGCATGATATCTTTTGATGATGATAGTGATAACAATAAAACAAAAACTGTAATTAATAAACTGTAAATGTTAAATAAAATGAAACGATATCATTAATGATGACTTGGATGGTAGTGGCGATAATGGTGATGATGATAGTAGTGATGTTGATGATGACGGCAGTGGTGGTCATGATGAGTGATTCATGATGACTGCCACGACGGTGATAATAATTTACAAGTACTCTAGTAATAAATTTGATTCAGTGTCTGAAGTTGAAAAGTAGCTCAAGTTACATTAAAATGATTTAGAAAATTTATATTTACTTGTTAGGTTGACAGCTTTTGCAACCAAGATCCTTTGCCACACCAAAGACCTAATTTATGTTGACCCCAAGGTCATATGTAGAGCTATTGATTGGCTGACTAACTCTGCAAGTGGTGTACAGCGTGAAGACGGCGCTTTTAAAGAAGTATTTCGAGTGCACCATCGAGAAATGACTGTTAGTAATTCATATCATATTTGTTTATAATGAGAA
>NW_022727769.1:0-770 GCF_011630105.1 Anneissia japonica
CATTTTGTCATTTGATGGGGCGCGGCCGAAATTGACCTAGGCAAGCCAAAATGGTTTTGGAAATTTTTGATTTTGTCAGCAGACCATCGGGCCCAATATTCAGTTTTCCCAAAAGACGATCGGGCCCAAGAGATGGTCGGGCCCAGGACGATCGGGCCCGTTTTTAATATATATATATATATACATATATATATATATATAAATCATCAAAGAAAGGTAAATACAGTGTTCGAATAAAGGACTTAATAAATACATCGTGTAGCATAGCTCTCAACGAATGTGGTCCTGTAAATAAATGAATAAAGAAATTGTGTAATAAAATTCCTCTGGCGGGACTCGAACCTGCGACCTCTCGCTGTCAAGGCGAGCGTCATAACCACTAGACCACGGAGGCTTCATGGTTGAACAGATTCAAATACCACCAGATACACTCTATTACACAATAGGTACGGCTAGAAACTAATAGGTGCATATAATATAAATCAAGGTAGCCGTTAACACTGTTAAATCATATATAAGTCATCAAAGAAAGGTAAATACAGTGTTCGAATAAAGGACTTTCATGTGGAACTGTGCCAAACGCCTTCTTATATATAACATCTACTGGATCGCTATTATTAACTGCGTTCTGTATATCCCGAAAAAACTCTAGTAGTTGTGTCAGACACGAACGACGAGAACGAAAGCCATGCTGGTTGTAGCCTCACAGATCATTTTTTTTAGGTGCTTTACAATTTCATTGCGGATAATTTTCTCGAGTAGTTTGCAGA
>NW_022727770.1:0-544 GCF_011630105.1 Anneissia japonica
AACATTTTAATCAAAAGCGCCATGATACTAACTGTATGAAATTCATTTTAGTTGCTAGCGGGTTTGAAACCCTCAGTGAAAGGCGTTGTGCTGAGCTGAGATTTAAACTTAAAACACATAAGTCAGGTGCTAATAAAGACCTTGGATTCATATCTGATTTCACTTTCGCTAATAAATAAATATACATTTTTGTTCATCTGATATATTTTATCCATCTAGTCTAGTTATCTCTTCTATTTCACAGTTGTTTTTTTTTATAATAATATACTCACTTTATTTATTCGTTTTATTTTCCCTTATTCATCGTTTATATTTTTATATCATATATTATATATTTCTTCATGCCTTTTTTGATAGTTATTTGTCCACTTGACATTTTATTTGACATTATTAGTTTATTATTATCATCATCATCATATTTTTGTTGTTTATAGGCCTATTTCCTTGTTTACCATTCATTAGGTTTGCCACTCTGACCCGTTATTTATGCCAATTTGCTTATGTCAGACTTAAGGCCTCCTTATAAACTATTGCTAGTGATAAG
>NW_022727771.1:0-530 GCF_011630105.1 Anneissia japonica
ATGTATGTATATATATATTATATATATATAATGTAAGTATATATGTATATATATATATATATATATATGTATGTATGTATGTATGTATGTATGTATGTATATATATATTATATATATATAATGTAAGTTTTAGTTATATTTGCTTTCACATTTTTAGCTGCTGCAAATTTCTTTCTCTTACCGAGATCCAGCCTTTGTTTCCCACAGCATTGTTGTGATTCAGTATCCATTTCACATTAAAAAAATAAATAAACACCTCTCTCGAACAAGCGCTCCTCCAAACCCTTCTGAACAATAAACGCCCAAGAACGTTTATTTGAATAAATACGGTATATAATTTTTTAGACAAATTAATAGTTATATATAGAACCACATTCATTTCTGTTAACCGTGTGTGCGTCAAATACTAGTGCTGTATTAGCATACCATAGAGTGCAACATGAATTGCCTATTGTCGGATCCAAATTTCCAACGAAAGCCTTTGCCCAATTGGTTAAGGCTTCTGCATACACAGCAGAAGGTCCATGGTT
>NW_022727772.1:0-1342 GCF_011630105.1 Anneissia japonica
CGCTATATAACATAGGCCTATTATTATTAAAAATGTAATTAACTAGACTTCAAACGGCGACTTCTATAGGTGGCGAATTCTTCGGGCTTTTAAAAGCAGTAGGAAAAAGATGAGTTTCTAGTCTGGTGAAACCACTAGGTTAGTGGTAAACCGTCACTGAAATTAAGCGCCTAACATCTTACATTTTTAGAATGCATTCAGAAATAATATGGCAATTTGCAGCAATAAAACAAATTGAATTGAATCGAAAATTCACGATCCCTCCCAAGCTACTTTAGTTTGTGCACTATATTATCTGACACGATGCCCTTCAAGTTACCCTAATTATTGTATTTTCTTTAAGTGATACTCTAATTATTATTGTTGCTTGTGATAGGCCTTATGAATGCCTTATTTTTATGCTAAGAATGTTAGGCTTTAAATCAAACGTCACTTATCGGTACTCATTGGTTATTAGAGTATTTAATATAGGTATATTTATTTAACCAGTCAGCAGCAGCTGACTGGGTTCTGTTTCTTAGCAGTTTCTTACCCAGTCAGCAGCAGCTGACTGGGTTCTGTTTCTTAGCATTTTCTTTCTTTACCCAGTCAGCAGCAGCTGACTGGGTTCTGTTTCTTTGCAGTTTCTTTCTTTCTTTCTTTCTTTCTTTCTTTCTTTCTTTCTTTCTTTCTTTCTTTCTTTCTTTCTTTCTGGCAATATTTTAAAAGGCTACTAGTGGCAAACTACTGGACCGATTTAATTAAAACTTGGTCAGTAGGACCGGTGCCACCTCCCATTTATGTGTTGTTATGTTCACCACTTGGGTCAAAGGTCACATAAGGGGCATTAGGGTCAAAAAACCAAAAATCATGTAAAAGACTAATTGTCTCACAAATAACGTAGCACAGTCTTGTCCTATAAATTGGCATAAGGCAGGGTCTATAGGGTGTTCAGGGATAAGGGGTCAAAGGTCATTAAGGGGTAATTTTTATCTTTTCTGGCAACATTTCAAAACGCTACTAGTGCCAAACGGTTGTGCCGATTTCAACCAAACCTGGTCAGTATAATCGGTGACACCTTTCATACATGGGGTGTTCACTACTTGGGGTCAAATGTCACATAGGGGTCATTAGGGTAAAAAACTTTCAAAAAAATGAATAAAAGACTTCTTCTGTCACAAATATCATAGCACAGTCTTGTCCTGGGCACATATGTATTGGCATAATTATGAGGCGCCATCTGTTAACTTATTATTTAGCAAAAATAACATGGCTTTTTACGTTATATATTTATATATTATTTTATATAATATATAATATTTTATATAATATATAATTTTTAATATAATATATAATTTTTTAT
>NW_022727773.1:0-519 GCF_011630105.1 Anneissia japonica
TCACTTCTCTGGACGTACACACACAAACACACACGCATAAAACGCGGGTAAGAAAAGATAGAAACTCAATTTATTCTTTTTGTCAACAACTTTTATTTTTTCTACATTCTATCTACATATTTTTGTTTTATCTCTTGGATTTTAAACAACAACTTTACAACTGTCGAAGATGAAGTTGGCTCTTTTTCTCGATGCCTTCGAAGAGCTGGAAGAGGACGGTTCGCCGTTCTTTCTTATGGACAGGTAACGTCCGGTGGCCATATTCTTGAACGCGCTACCTTTCCACGTCTGTGTCTCCTGCCAGTGACAGAGGTCCCCTTCGCACTCGTCAACGGCCGTAATCGTTCCGTTTACCTCCGAGGACAGGTATCTACCGGAGCGGCAGGACCGCATAGTGAAGCTGTTGAGCGTAGCCGACGATCTCTGCAAGTATTCGGCGTCACCCTGCGTCGTGGTATTCACTCCTGCGCCGACGGACAGAGAGTAACCGGACCGACTCGTCAACAGGCATGCGAATCT
>NW_022727774.1:0-751 GCF_011630105.1 Anneissia japonica
ACCTCTATTGGAGAAAAATAATATCATTTTGAAAATATGGATGGAATTAACAATGAGGTGTTTCTCGCACATAGGTGTATTACTAGTACTTATTTTAAAGAGTTAAGGATCTTACTCTTTAAAGTTAGTGTAGGATCCTGGGAATGATAACTAGAGATTAAAGTAATATTAGTAAGCCTAATAATATTTATATAAAACTATAATAGTGGTGGATCCAGGATTTCAATAGAGAGGCGACCCAGGGAGGGACCTTTACAGATTGAGGAACCACCCACCTCAGCCCCACCATGGTTTGAGCTGAGGTAAGAAAATTTATGATTAGGGCACCTCTAGATTGCCAGAAATTATACTCTCAGACTTAAATTTGGATTGGGGAGGGGGAGAGGGGGCCTGTATTTTTCTTTTCCATTAAAAAATTTAGGCAGGAGGGAGCCTTGAATCCACTACTGCTTAAAACATTCTTTATCCAAAATAGTCATTATCAAAAAAATGGGCATGTAAAACCTGATCACATCCTAAAAGCAAATTTATGCATTCTCGCCTCATGAGCAGTCACTAAGACATACTCCTGAGTCAGGTGTCAACTCGCTGGTGTTTAATATCATACCCAGGAAGGGCGCAATCAGTTTTGAAAGGTGGAGGTGGGGGTTGGGGGTCATTTCGCGAGTCAACATCCACCTCAGGCACACCATGGTTGGGGCTGAGGTGCAAAAATTTAAGGAAATAGTACCTCTAGATGAACAGAACATGA
>NW_022727775.1:0-1026 GCF_011630105.1 Anneissia japonica
CTCATTTAAACTTATCACAGAACAAAAATTTCAAAATACATCAACTTCTTCATGTGATGGAATTTAGTGCTATTATATAATCGTTTGTTTTATTTACATGATAATTCACTTAACATATTTATATTATATTTTACAGTATTTTCAAGCCTTGAAACTTGTTTAACAACATTTAAATCTATCCTGAACAACTTTGTTTCCTGACTTCATCTTAACTTGATCAAAAAGTACTAAGAAGTTTCAAAAGCTCAAGATTGTCAAAATCGGTAAGTTAATCGATTCTAAAAACCAAATATTCGGGCGAGACTTTTTTATACCTTGTTTATCGAACCCGCCTACTGCAAATATTGGTATTTTTAAAATAAAAATAAAATTTTATTTTTGAGCAATTAGCACACCCACCACCACAAAAAAAAAAGAAAATTGCAGTAAAAAATTAGTTTTTAAAAATTTTAATTATGCCCTCCACTGCCTTGAAATCTCCAAAGATATAAGATATACTGTACATACTGTATTTATATAAATTTTAAATATTTAACCATCCTACTTTACATTCACCAATAAAATTGTATATTTATTTTCTCCTCCGTCTGGATGTTTTAGGCAGACTGTTTGCTGAATAAAAAAACTAAATTTTATCTTATATTTTATTCTGCCCTCCTCCGATGATCTTTAGAAGTATAAGTACGCAAAACAAGGTATAAAGGAAGTCTCGCCTTAGCTACTGATGAAATAATATCCATGTAACATAACAATGTTTAGGATTACTGTGTGGATCTAAGCACTACATTGTTACTTTATTGTTCGTAAAACCCAATCTGTTTAGCCTCTATAAATATATATTGAATTATAGGATGATACTCTTATTAATAGTACTCAACACATCCTTAATAAAATCATATTTAAGACAATCAAAGTGTTTAATACTGTAAAACCAGCTAAACTTTCATGTGCAAAAAAATTACACAAATACTGTACCATACAGAATTTATTAATATCGTATGTTAATGAGGATTGTAATTATCATGT
>NW_022727776.1:0-752 GCF_011630105.1 Anneissia japonica
CAAAAGAAATGTAATAGACTTACATTGATAATAAAAATTTATATTTTGATTTTGAATTTATCATTTTTTTACATTATTAACAATGTTAATTGCTATTGGAAGGGCACAATACTATAATTGTGATCCCTGGATTTGTTATACATCTCCATGTCTGTAGATAAATCAATGTTGTCGCATGCGCAGATTATTGGATGTCATTACATTCTAGATCTTATCGTTGTCGGTAAATACTGGCCAAATATTATAGAAAGAGATGAGCACTATGGCATGCGAGCCCAGAGGCTCTGGTTTTATCTTATGTTACCCATTGAAGTAACGTCTCTAACCCGAGTTGCATAGTTGGGAGTATTTGAATTGTTTACTTATCGACCAAAGGTAGCCAAATCGTTTTTATTACACATGCAAATGATGAATGAAAGGATATTGGTATTGGCTTTGATATTGATGTTTGAATCTGGTTAAACAAAATGAGACATTTACAGCGCGCTGTCAATACTTAGAACCTTTCTAATTGTGCAATGACGGTAAGATTTAGGAGGTAACTAGGTCACACAGAGTTATATGCGCATGTGGACTTCTTGATTTATCGCTAGAAATGGCTGAAAACATACACTTTGCAGGGAACTCAAGAATCCCTTCAATGATCATGTTATAAATTGTAACTACAGTCTTAATTAATGCCATATTTGTTTGTTGTCCAGTGGCATATCTAGGAGTCTGGAAATGGAGGATGGGGGGGGGGACAAACACAA
>NW_022727777.1:0-7992 GCF_011630105.1 Anneissia japonica
TACAACAATTTTGGATTCGCATCGCGTACCATCCAGCAAAATAGGCTACAGTAGCCTTGGCCCCCTAGCCATGCCAAGGCTATTCTAGCCTTATTTGCTCATAAAAAAATGTTGTTCGTTGTCAAGCATTTTGCAAAATTTGGGTCGGTCAGGCGTCTTGGTCAAATAATGTATAATAAACTATGTAAATCTTAAGCCTATAATCATAAGCATGCACTCTCATGTGCTACCATAGAATACTTTAATCAGTAGCACTGAACATTCTTTAAATTTGGTTTCCACAACATCACTACATTATTATTATTATTATTATTTATTATTATTATTATTATTACCGGTATTATATAGCACCTTTTCTTTGTAGATACAAAGTGCTTCTTTTCCCTGGTCATTGGGCCCACATGCTTATATGTTCTTGCTGGTGATCAGAGCAGGAGCAGGCAACCCCACCATTTATCCTCTTTGGTAGAGAGAAGCAATGCAAGCAATGCAGATAAAGCTACCTTGCTTTAAGGACACTAGCGAAATGTACAGCGAGGGATTGAAACCCCTAACTTGAGGTTGGGAAATGTGTTACTCTGACGGCTTTCGGTGATGCTGATTGGTTGGTCGTATCGGGGAGCCTTCCCCATTGCGTCAGGGACTGCTATCCTAGTGCAACGATTGCAGTAAAAAATGTAGCGACAGTGTAGCGATTTTAAGGAAACTATGCTTCAGAATCAACAAGCAAAAGTATGATCAAACATTTTCTATATCTGACAGACATAAACCTGACATGTATTGTATGCCTATATGGTTTTCATGTAATTAATAAGACTAAAATCACTCCAAAGATGTGGTTCATTCTCATGTGTACAGTAGGATTCCAAGCACTGTCGCCTATCAAAGATTTGATGATTGAGTGCAGTACAATAAGCCTAGGCCCTAGGGGATTCAGAAATAGATTAATCAACAGAAGTACCACCACTCCAAGCATATATTTATCAAGAATATTTTATCATCAGCTGGCAAAAATTTAGAATGTAGGCCTACCATTGTAAATATTAAATGAACTGTTCACATGATCACTGATTTTTGCTTTCTCATCTGTTGTACAAAAACTTCCTCTTGACAAGTGTAACACCTGTTCATATTTTAATGTCCTCATTCCACAAAAACATCAATTAAAAATATTATTACATTAATTTAAAAAAAAAAAGTAATACCAAAACATGTTTGTGTATTTTTTAAAATATTTTTTTAAGGGGTTACCATACCACTTCCTGACTCAGGCAGCATCATTTTCTGTCGCAGTATAACGGCAGTAGACCTGAGGCACTACAGGCCGAAGCAGGCTGCTGTTACATCAAATTTGCTAATGTGTTTCTACGTATGCACTAGTGAAAACGACACTGCCTCGACATCGGTTGTTGGATCCCCATGTTAAAACACCAGTCGAAATTAAAGACCTTGTGATGAGTACACAAAATCATTTACTATCTAGTTTTAGTACATTTAAATAAATAAAATCATAGATACTTGTAACTCTTAACAGCTTGCAGATCGATGGTGCACACTGACACTGTCCCAGTGGGATCCTCTGTCAGTATCTATTCAGATTCAGATAACTACGTTTATGAAAAAATATACTGAATTACAGTACGTACTTTTCCTACTTTTTCCATGCCATTTTCATTTTGTCTCAGGCAATTACCTACGTACACAAATAGTACCAGGCCAGACACTGTACATGTCACTGTCAGAATCATGATGCTGTTTGCAATTAATTTTTATAATCAATGTTTTGTTTTTATTACATTAAATCAGTGCATCCTTCACTTTGCCTATAAAAATAATTCTTAACCTGAAAGAAGAAAGACGAATTCAAACACACAATCATCCTAATGTTTTCTACCAAAACAAATAAGGACAAAGTCCAAATTAACAGAAAGTTCAAGTCACGTTTCTATGTTTGGGCATCTAGTATCCTCTACTAGACTTAGGAGCAGACCAATACCAAGGTTGTGTAATATGCAAACACAAGATATTATCCAATCAGAAACTTCCCATGATTACCTGGATATTCAGGGTATCACAAAATTGAAGTTAATATCATTTTTAGGGAATAAAGGTAGTTCTGCACCTTTCCCGTTAAAATAATTGAGTAGTTCTGTATTAATTTTTCCTTTGGGCGCCAACTATATCAATGATATCAGTCTCCAAAGCTTCCCTATATTACCGACACTTCGAAATATCAGAGTACACCCATGAAAAAACAATTCGGCAGTACCCATCAAGTCTTCTGAATTTTGAGTTCCAGGGGTTAGAACTTCTGCAGTTCTGGTGGGTGTAGGATTAATATCTTGAAAAAGAAGTACACATTTCTACAAGCAGTGGAAATTCTTATATCGCACAACCTTTCAATGTGTATTCTCTATCCGTTACTGAATGTAAATCCTTTTAAATTTTACGCTAATTAGTTAGTGTATTACACACTTACAGTATCAGTATTAGGCCCTGTAGATGGAGGAATACTGCTTAGATTTCAAAACATAAAATTACTTGTGGAAAAGATACAGTAATGATAATGTTATGTAACTGTACATCATGCTTTTTTTTTCTTTTTTACTTTTGTAAATTAAGTGAAAATATCAAGTAAAATTGTCACATATATAGTTACTGACTGGTGGAACTGCCAACATACATATACACCTATTTCAAAATCAGTGCCTTTAAAAGGCTTTACATATGGTCTAAACTTACTAGTCTAGAGATATTCATCAAATATGTGTCTGGGCGAATAATGCTACGTAGTAACAGATGATAAAATCAGGCCTGGGCCTTTAGGCTAGCCCAGGGAGGCCTAGGTTTTGTGTGGAATTTTTTTTACTACTAATAATAATATGGAATGTTTAATTCTCACCTTTGTACATTTTGATCTCCATTAGGAATTTTCCTTAATTTTCTTCTCTTCAAAATCTTAACTGCCCGCCTGCATAATGTCTCAGAATCTAGTACTTCTTTTACTTTGCCGTAAGATCCTTCCCCCAACACATCGCCCATCAGGTATTTACCAACCATTTTAGCCTTTTTCCTCCGTGGCTGATAAATAATTTCTGCAGAGTCAACCCTGTGAATGAAGGGGAAGTCCACATCGTCGTTCAAATAGGCAATGTGATCAACGCTGGGTGTAAACGGAGTGAAACTTTGATTCGTTTCCTCTATATACATGTTAGCATCGACCATCATAAAACAGCCCAAGTGTTGTTGAACAACCAAATATCCTTTTTTTGCTGCACAGGCTAGGAGCAAACCCAACCCATATTCTTTTCGCGCACGTTACTTTCTACATACCGTTCGCCATAATGTTTATGAACTGAAATCGAGGCTGGTTAGGTCACATGAGTAAACAAACCGCAATAGTTTTGGCTGCGGACCAACACGATTTGGCGGTCGATGGTTATCGCTGGATTTGAGTTCTATAAAAAGTTTGTCTATTTATGACGCAAATACTATAACAGGCCGGGTCGCACTGTGTCCTGTGTCAATCTAGGGTAGTTCCGTTTTGAGAACATTAACCTGCAATTTGCAGAGTAACCTTCCAAGGCCTCTTTAAACCATACTGTAGCAAAACTGAAGAAAATTGCGAAATCTTTCGATACAATCTGAGTCTATAGGCTATATAGCAACAAATTTATTTTAATAATATTTATCGTTCTTTATTTACTTAAATAGACTAATAATTATCAGTGGTTTGGCGTAGCTGTAGCTATTAACTTAGGCTATTTTTTTTTTCCTTGGTGGCAGTTGTAGGTCTTTGTAGGCATCTTCTTCTTTTTTGTTATTGTTTGTATTGGATGATATCCGAATTATACGAAATAAAATACTCTTGTTATTTTTATAAGGACTCATTTTAAAAAGTTCATAAAGCGCCTAATTTCAATTCAGGAATAGGTGATATCATCATATCATCATCATCATCATCATCATCATCACCATTGTCGTTGTCTTTGCATAGTTACCAAACGTCTCGGATCGTGCGGAACGGTCCCGCAAGTTCAATGTAATTTTGGATGAAACACGCATTTTGCAGAAACACATGCGTGATCATAAATTTGTCACGCATTTAGCACAAGTCTGTGCGTGATAACGAATTATTATTCATGGGAAATGTATTTAAAATGAGAAGAAACTGGTTTTATTAAAAATATAAAAACGGTCATGCAGTAACTTGAGTCATTAGAGAGCTTTCGTTATCTCGTTCGAGAATCAATTCACCGAGAAAATTTCTCTTTTTCGACCAAAATAACTCAGCCAACCACGCACTTCGTATAATGAGGCGCGTGCGGTCTTGCGAGTTCAGGTTGGTAACTATGTCTATGTCTTTGTCATTGTCTTTATCATTATCATTATCATTTTATGCAGTATTTTATGCCATCCTAAACATTGAACCAGATTTTGGTCCTTAATATTCGTATCGGTGGTCTATTGTCAAGTCTTCATACTTTCTAATTGAGCATTATGTCTATTGCTGGAAATTTAGTCGTCGACATGCTAATACTCCCCTTCGTAGGCCTATAAACCAACTTGTTCATTTTGGCCTTTTAATTCTATTTTTAAAATTCCTATTTTTAAAAATTCTATTTCAAATTCTATTTTAAATCTTGTTTATGTCGGTGATATACTGAATTCTATCGCATCGTTTTTAAAGTTGTGTTACAGTTTGTAAACCCAACTTGTGTATCTAAAGATTTTTGACAAATTTCATTATACTTTATATGCACCGGGTTACACATATTTAAATGAAGTTGGTTTTGCTTTGTGATAATACAGGTTGGTGTCTTAATGCAGTTTTTCAATAACCATTATAATGTAACTAATGATGTTGTGATAACTATGTAATTTTGAATGTTTATATAGTTTTGAAAGAAGTAGGCATACACCGCATGTAATGTTTAATTGTAATCGTCAAGTCATGCTTTTGCAAACAATGTTCTGAGAAATCATTTAACAGTGATTGTTCACTTTTTGGAAAGACAATGGAACGGAACTAAACAAAAGAAAACGAATTTATTATGTTGTCGATGCACTCATGCATACCACGAATATCTATTCAAAAGGTTGTACATCTGAGCGTCCCCATGATTCGAGTTTCTCATCGGTTCGTAGGCCTTCCGATCCGATAATTCTGCTTCGGTGGCGTTGTGATGACCTTGGGTGGTAAGAGCGCTATATATAATAATATTATTATTATTTATTATTATTATTATTATTATTATTATTATTATACTTATAATGGTCACATTATTAAGAAGACACAACAATAATTGTTACTTAACCAATATCCTGAGGCGCGTGGAACGGAGAGAGTAGAGAAAACAGTAGAACTTATACATACTGTTTGTGGTGCTGAACTAATAATAATAATTCAAATAATAAAACATTAAATAGTTATTATTATTATTATTATTATTATTATTATCATCCAATGTTGTAATAATAATGGTTAAAATAGATAATAATAATAATATTACTATTATTATTATTATTATTATTATTATTATTATTATTATTATTATTATATGCTATAGTCATAATGGTTAAAAATTCAGCCAACCTCAATTCCTTCATTCTATTCTATGAGCCTGTTGATAGTCACACACTATTCAACATGAATAGTGTAATGGAAAATATTGAACTTCAATAGTCACATATATTTATTCGGCATATGAATAAATAAAGTGTAAATACATTTTACTGTTAGCCTTAGGTCCCATAATTAATTATGGCCCTGTTATAGTGACATTGGAATTTCCTATAACAGGGAACTTGCCCATCGACTGCCCTCTATGTTAGCAACCTGTCGGCTAAATTTTCTTTATTTTCCAATAGAATACTGCATTAATCATTATTTTAAGAAAAAAACCTTGTTATTGTTATAGTTGTTGATTTCGTTCTTGCTGTTGCTATTATCACGCTGTTGATGGTGAGGGTTTTGTTATCGTTGATAATTCAGGCCAAAGAGTTTTGCAAGTTTCAGGCCAAGTATTTTGTAGAATTTCATTAAAAAATATTAATTAGACCTATTCCATGTTATGGGTGGGGGAGGTGGTGGGTGTTTATAGGCGGATTTAAGTGGGAACTATCAGACCTCAACAAATTATTTTTTTAAAAAACTAATTTTAAAAATGGGAGAAAAATTTCCTTCGAAAGTGTAATCTGAGTGCCATTTCCGGCCATCTAGAAGTGCCATCATACA
Organism: Anneissia japonica; assembly: GCF_011630105.1. Classification (NCBI taxonomy): domain Eukaryota; kingdom Metazoa; phylum Echinodermata; class Crinoidea; order Comatulida; family Comatulidae; genus Anneissia; species Anneissia japonica. The sequence goes on from NW_022727777.1 coordinate 6,239, forward strand.
ATTTCGTACCGAATATTGGTAGGCCAGGTAGTTACCGTTACAGTATTTATTCGAATAAACGCCCCGCTTTGAATAAACACCCCTCGAATAAAGCCCCCCCCCCCCCCCCCTCCCACCAATGACTGTAAAATGGACAACAGACAATCTCATATCATTCTATGATTAATGTTCCACTCCAGTAGAATCACATTTACTCTAAACCTGGTTGTATCAAATCAATAAGATATTATGATCACACAATAACACTTTTTGGCGGTATGTGTGTAGTGTATTTTCAGCAAAATTAAGAGGCCGATTTGAGTATAGGCCTATGTGTATCCATTTTACACTAAAAAACATAAACGAATATTTGCGCCTCCCTCGAATAAACGCCCCCAAAAACCCTTCTCAACAATAAACACCTCAGGCTTTTATTCAAATAAATACGGTAATTCATTGCTATGGATGTTTCTCAGTTGTGTTCGTCACTGTTTTCAAAGAAGGTAAGAATATATTTGTTTTAATACCAATTTATTTTGTTAGTTTATATATTTATTTAAAAACTCGTGTGTAGTATTTAGTTAATTGGAAAAAAAAATGTATTATGGATTGAAATTCCCAAAATCTGTTCTTGTGGTGCAGGCTGAGATGTTGGGACTCGATATTTACAACCATGACACCCAAAGTTTAATGCTATAGCGCCCCCTTTAAATTAAAACTGAAGAATGCCAAAATCAAATTTGTGTTACAAAAACCCGGCCCGAAATTTTGAAAATGTGAAGATACTATTTGTTTAAATAGTTCTGTAATTAATTTATTTAATATTTATTTATTTTATAAAGCATTATATTTCTATTTATTTCAATCAATTTGCTGACTTTTTTAAAAACAAATATGAATATTGAAATGTAATAAATTCCAGGATTTACAAAATAATTATAGCGTAGCATTGTGGAAACCAACAGCAAAATAGAGGGCGCTAGACATCTTTACAAGATTCAGTGCTGTTCGTGATTTCTGTTTCAATACTTTAAATTAAGATTTAAAACACTACGGAATATTATCATCATCGTCATCATCATCATCTTCAAAACTTACTATCATCAGCATCAACATCATCATCTTCACCATCACCTTTGTATTCGTTGACTTATTATTATCATCATTATCATCGTAATCATCATCATCTCATAATTCTTATCATCTTGTTATTACCATCATCATCAACATCATTAATATAATAATCATCATCTGTATTATTAGTATGAGGCCTAAAGGTAAAGGTAGTCCCATATTCATTATTGAACGTAGGGGAATGAGCTATAAGCCCATCGTATTAAATCTCAGTATTGTGTGGTAGGGTGGCCAGTTCATTTCCGGTGAACCCATTCGTACTCCTGGGTAAGAGAAACAAACGTAATAAAGTGCCTTGTCCAAGGACACAAGACAATTTATCGGGGAGGGAAAAAAATGTATTTTCTACATATTAGTAAACTCTAAAATCGATTTAATAAGCCCTCGAAACCCCAAATTGTCACAATTTTCGGCGGCTTCGCCCCCTGGACCACTTTCGAAACCTTTTAATCTAAGATCGGCCACTCCCCCGTCGGGCAAATCCTAGCGCCACCGCTTCTATAAGCCTGCATTACGGTACTAAACTATAAATAGGTCTATATGCTGCTACCTATATATATATCAAACAGTCTTGGAAATACTAAAAAGGTTATTTGTTGCTGTAAGCGTGGGCTTTGGTTTATCATTGTATGTAGTACAGG
>NW_022727778.1:0-514 GCF_011630105.1 Anneissia japonica
AATTTTAAACAAAACAAATGATTAATTGGGAGGGTAAACTTTTGACCTTACAGTATGTAATGTGATGTCAAATGCAAGCCATCTATGTTTTTTAAATTCATGGTTTTTTCTATAAATTACCTCCAATCTATGATCCACCGAAAAATAAAGTAAAGGTAGGCCTTAGGCCTTAAGTAAAATACTGAGGTAGTTTCTTTAGAAACAAGAAAGGTAAACCAATAAAAAAAATCAAATATATTGACATCTTATAGAGTAGTTCGTGTTTCATGTCATGACTGTATGTTACCTTTATAATAATATTAACGTTGAGAGCAATCACCATTTTGAGGGCGAGTTAGTGGAAAGAAAGTATTTAGACGAGGCTTTATTGCTGGGCGAACCCGCCGCCCGGCAATATTGATGATTTCAAATAAAAATAAAATTTTAGCTTTGGCCAATTAGCGCACCCGCCGCCATGAAATAGTGAAAATTTCAGAAAAAAAAAAAAAAAAAAAGTTTTTCTTTATTTTTATTA
>NW_022727779.1:0-1189 GCF_011630105.1 Anneissia japonica
ATACAGATTTTTCCACTTCCTTAGAAATTTCCGGAGTGGGGTCCTCTGTGAGCTTCCAATAGTGAGGAGGATTGTTTAGTTGTCTTAAGGACTCCTCTTCATAGAATTTGATGTCCATTACGACAGTGGCTGAGCCTTTATCAGCTGTTTTGATGATAATATCATCACGCTGACGCAAATTGGCGATGGCCTGCTTCTCATGTTTTGTGAGATTGTCGCGGAAATCTGGACTAGGAGTGTGGTTTTTAACGTCCTCCTCAATGGCCTGAATGAAAGTTTCTAAAGCTGGGCAATGATTCTTAGGGGGATTCCAAGTACTTTTATGTTTGAATTTAGTAACATTGCCCGTGTTATCCGTGGTTTTGCCGTCGGAATCGGCGAAAAATTCACGGCATCTTAAACGTCGGAAGAAAGCTTCCAGATCCAAAGATAGTTGTTGTGGGTCAGCCTGCCTCGGTTTTGGGCAAAATTTGAGTCCTCGGGATAGAAGTTTGGTTTCTCCTTCGGGAAGCTGACAGTTAATTTGAACAACTGAATCCGTGGTGTTGCACGGATTGTCACTAAAGCGCCGAGTGAACCTTCTAGGTTTACGTGAAAGCGAAATATTGTGCGAAGGTTCGATCACTTGTGTTGAAGTGATATTGTCTCGACCAAATTTGTGTTGTCTCCTCAGGGAAAGTTCCTTATACACATCTATTCTCTTTATCTTTGCGATTTTTGTCGCTCCAATTGGCATTATGGTCAATTGCAATCACTTTTTTAGCCTTCTAGTCCTAAAGTGAATTTGGTTGTCGATGTCTTTGAGGAGTTTGCGGCAGTTGCCAATTAGGACCTCATTTAATCGACATGCATTTTTGTTAAGGACGCCATTCCAGCGGGAATAGAAGTCACGATCTGCGAATGGAATACCAGACCTGACATGAAATTGTAGTCCTTTAGGAGCCGAATTGTTAGAACGATGTTCAAGATAAATAATAAGATGGTTACGATACCTGACGCACTTTTCCGACAAGCGTCGTAGAAATTTGAAATTGTCCAAAGTACCCTCCAGAATTACAGCAGAGTTGGCTCAAAATGATACAAACAGTAGAAAATGATATATAGATTAAAAGGTAAAGTAGAGGTACAAAAATGATAAGCAACAGCTAAAAAGTAAACGTAAGTAAACAGCCAGAAATAGAACCAGAGC
>NW_022727780.1:0-867 GCF_011630105.1 Anneissia japonica
AGCCGGCGAAAACATCGTAGTAGCCGATCGAATGCGCCGGCCGCCGGCTCTTAAATAAACCCCTGAGGTCAAATCTCATCATAGTGCAACCTCCTCCACTTACTGTGCATATTCCTAGTTGTGTTTGCAATTTTATGCCGATACGGGCTAATACATTCACGCCCGTATTCTTAAAACAAACTTTAGTCGAACTTCGATCTAGAACTTCATTTAGTGCTAGTTGCATCTTTAACTTCAATTTGTATTCACGAATAATGTAGTCGAAGTTTTAACTACGACTAAATCAAGTCCTAGGTTTAGTTCAACTAAAGATGACTGGCAAGCCACGACTATCAAACTAACCAATGAAAAGGGCAAACTTTAATAGCAGATGAAATTTTAGAGATCCGGTAACGCGGATTAATATTAAGCTGCCGTCTGTGGTTCAAAAACGTATTTCCTCATAATTCATAATAGACCATCATTCCCTTAATTAATTTTCTATAATAATAACTATATTAGTTGTTAACATATTACAATAGAGAATTTGAACAGACACTGAAAATTTCTTCGGAGAACTATTATACAGTAATTGAGCCCGAGCGAGGGCGGCGCCATCTTTGTTGTTGTTATCATGAAGTTACGTGATCGCAACGCGAAAGGATTTCGTGCAAATCAGGAACTATCGCATGTGGCTAGCAAAACATGTTAATTTCTCCTCCTGGAATCTAAACTTGATAGTATAGTGAAAAACAGGGACCCCGTGACCATTTTCCGGGGACCAAGGTTTCTCTGCTGATTCGGCATCACTAGGATATAAATTTAAAAATGAGCGGGGGTGAGCCTCCTGAAAAAGGGCGGAACATGTTTTTTGGCGGCCATTTTTAA
>NW_022727781.1:0-523 GCF_011630105.1 Anneissia japonica
CACACTGGAGTTCATAACCACTATCGCCTTCTATCGACCGTAACATACCCACTAATGAATGTACTAACAGTGCGAAATTCTCAAAACTATCAGTATCATTAGATCGAATAGGAGGTGTTTGTAGTAGTTGTCCAATCTCGCTTTGGACAAGTTGTCGCGGCTGTCCATACTTTTCTTGCAAGGCTGAAAAGTGCAGCTGAGTAGGGCTTGGTCTCATGGATAAATGCTTCAGCCAGTTTCCTAATATTGCCACCAAGGCGGCTCAGCAACACTTGATACTTGTATTGTTCGGTGAGATGAGGGTAAACCCCTAACAGACTGTTTAAGGCCATCTTCAGTAAGGCAAAGTCTTTCTCCTTTCCGCTACTAAAATGGGGAAGTGTAGGCTTTGGGATGCCATACAATGATGCAGGCGGATATGCACGTGATGGTTGTTGATAAGGTGAACTGAGCAATAGTTCACCCGAAGTTAACGGTAAGGTTGAGGGGAATTGAGCTGCTCCTACGGTTTGAGCACTGGATG
>NW_022727782.1:0-478 GCF_011630105.1 Anneissia japonica
AGACCAATTCTGGTGGACTGCGACACGCGGTTTTTGACCCATTTCGCATTAGCTTGCGAGAAGAGAAATGCGTACAGATCCCTTTATTTACCACCTCATCTCATGTGATTCGTGTATGAATCCATGTATTGTGTGAGCTAGCTTGATGCGTGTTGTGTGAGCAGCGCCATCTATATTATATTATGCGCTTTTATAAGCTATCATCACCACCATCATCATCATCATCACAACAACTCGAAAACGCATATACGACATGTAGAGAAAGTACAGTTTTCCATATATTTATTGAACTCATAATATATATATATATTTTAGAATGCAAATACAATGTAATATAATGAATTGAATAAGAATAAAAAAAAAACAACAACAAAATTAAAGAATATATTTGTTCATTTTCATTTAAATGGTTTATAGAAACGAAATACATTAAATGGATTTTGAAGAAGATGGTTGCCAAATTCGATGCACGTTATGT
>NW_022727782.1:536-693 GCF_011630105.1 Anneissia japonica
GCCATCAGCACTTTAAAGAAGTTGCCGAACACGAGGTCGGTCAGACAAAACGAAGAAAAAGCAGAAGTGTCTTTCCAAGTATATTTGGACACTGGATGAGAATTGGGAAGAAGAGAAAAAAAAAAAAAACCTTTCTTTTTCGAATTCCATTTAAAAT
>NW_022727783.1:0-565 GCF_011630105.1 Anneissia japonica
CAACATGGTCAAAAAAATTGTTTTTTCTGACCCCTTCATCTTTCTTTCCTCAAAACGTTGATGACCCCATATCATCTTAACCATTCGTCATTTCTGAATCATATTAGGTGAGCATAATCTTCAGGTCAAGGTTGAATGTCAGGTACCCTAATTTTCCGTTCGCGTGACTTAACGTGCGCGTACGCGTGCGTCAACATTTACGTATGCATAAAACCATGAATATTTTTAATCACTTATAGCTCCGTAGGATGAAAGGTGACCCCCAATTTTTATTACCTATTCTGAAAGCACATGAGTTGTAGATACGATTTTATAGATCATATTGGCTGATCGGACATTGTGACGTCATCATATTGCCATTTGAATTAAGAAAAAATTGAATTTTTATTTATGATGTTATTACTTTTTATACTCGTTTAAACGTACTCGCTTATCTTGATTGATTGTCTCCCACCTGTGAGTATGTTATAGCTAAATCAATTCTCTTTAAGACATGTCTATTTATTTTTCATTTTGATCACGCCATCATGGTCAAAAAGAATGAATTTTTGGAGCCCTTTTATCT
>NW_022727784.1:0-1017 GCF_011630105.1 Anneissia japonica
CAGTTATAATTTCAAAATTCTGAATACACAAGTCCCCAAAAGAGCAAATAGCTAAAGAGTACATTAAAAAAAATGTGTAAGTTGAGTGGGTTTTTCATGACAGGGCAGAAATAAATTAACTATAAAAATACTGTTTTAATAATGATAATATAAATAATAACTAGAATTACTCTTTTTACGCTACGTGCAGCCGTTTTTGATATATGTTGCACACAAAAATACCACACGAAAATACCAAAACGTTACACACACACACACACACCCACACACACACACACCACACACCCCACCCACACACACAAACGTTAACACCCCAAATCACTACAAAGAAATATCATTATTTTTAAGAAACTATAAAATAAAATTGATATCCTTTGCAGCGGTAAAAAGGAGTACACGTTAATCATGGGCGGAGATATGATATGTATTTTACAATACAAGCTAAATCAGACAAACAGTATAAACCCCAGTGGCAAATATCCCCACCAGTGACGCAGGGCCATCGCAACCACACCGGCCGCACAGGCTTTGGCCGGACGAATTTTTCCCAATTGTATTACTTTAAAAATATATATATACTCTGATACCTGAAGTTAGTATTAATGTTAGCATTAAATTGACTTTTTAATGTTGTATACCGTATTTAAACAAAAATCCACCATTTTTCATTCACCGTTTTTGTATTGCCCATGTACATTTCAACTCTTTTGACAATCCTTAACTTTAGTAATTAAGATTGATTTTAAAAATCTATAGAGGTATACATATAAATAGTGGCCCAAGCCTATGTCGTAATTACGACATAAATATGGCGAAATTACGACATAAATATGTCGAATTACGACATACGTATGTCGTAATTACGACTTATTATGTCGAAATTTCGACATACGTAAGTCGTAATTACGACTTATTATGTCGAAATTTCGACATATTATGTCGAAATTACGACATACGTAAGTCGTAATTACGACATATTATATGGAAATTTCGACATACGTATGTCGTAATTACGAC
>NW_022727785.1:0-696 GCF_011630105.1 Anneissia japonica
TAAAGTTTATTACTGGTGATTACTGGTAACATTTCCCCATAGACACAAATTACATACTTAGAGTTGGGGGGGGGGAAGTACGATGATGACCATTTTAGTATTGACCAGGAAAATTGATGTTGTTCTGTGTTGTCTTCCAAGTCCCATATATATTTTGAGAGTGGTGTTTACTTTGCAATTTTAACTGTGACTTGCGATGATTAAATCTGGTTTTTGAATTAAAATTTCAATTTGGCTCATATAACACTTCATTTCGTGTGAATACTGTTGCTTATATATTCCCCTGTACATGTTAGTAAACCGTCTCAGATGGACATGCAGCTAATACACATGCACAGGTCCTGTATTGATCACTGGACAACTAGCCACCATGACCAGTGGTTTGATTATATATACAGTAGCATACATTTATATATAACTGACTATAAAGCAATTATTGTCAAGTTATTTCAGACCCTATACGAAATAGGAGATAGAAGCCATTATTTTCTATAGGGTCATCAGACTATAATTGCATGACATTCTATTCCCTCTCCCCCGGATCCAGTGTTTCCATGAGATGCGCGCATGCGTATCGACGATCATCAGCCGTACGTGTTTTTCGACGATCGACGTACTTTCGAATCAGTTCAGGGTCTAGGCCTATTTCTTCCAGTTAACAGTTTGTATATTTTTCAGTATAAAGTCATGTCACTG
>NW_022727786.1:0-1737 GCF_011630105.1 Anneissia japonica
CAATAAGAAAGAATTGACTGGACAACCGAGGAATAAAACATATGAATAAGATGAGAGCTAACATTGCTGCTCTCCTTGTATTTCTCCCATCATTTCCTCCAAACATACTTACTATAATATATTATCTGGCTAGCCCATCACAAGTTTTAATTGGAATTTGTTTCCTATTAATTTTACTTTCAGGGCACATGCCTCTTTTAATTTAAATTATATTTACTAAAATAGTGTAGTACCTTAGATATTTGTTAATAATTATATATTTTTTATTGTTATATTGTGAAAGAAATAAATGTTGATTTGATTTGACATAACCGTAACAACAAAAATTAAAAAACATCTTCTATGTTTACTGAATTGTAATAACACAAAATAGTCAGTATTTATTGATATAGAACATAAACGCCGTGGCGTACTCATCTTCACAAAGCATTTGCATCCCCATTTGGAAAGAGGGAACTTCAAAATAATTGCCTCCATATTTTCGGTAATTAATCACCGTAATTTAGCTTACACTTATGCATGGAGGGAGCACTTAAAATTTACAATAATTATTTCACAACCTGACAAACCCCAAACGTTATTCATGCATTACATACTGTAAATACAGTAGTTTCATCTTGCTGTACTTCCAACATCACTGACACATGGTAACAACCAACTGACTGCAGACCATTTCCGGCAGGGCTGCAAATTGAGGCTTATTTGGTCGCATTTGTGACCTGATTATTGTAGATGCATTTTTGTAGATGCGACAAGGAAATTAAGCGCGACTAGTTTTATATGTTGGTCAAAGTGTGTTTTTCCGTAACTGTACACTGTTTTCTGGCATCAGTCATGTCTCGCACAAAATGTCACATCACTTGTTTGTTTATTCATCTATCTATTGATTAAAATTACCCGATTTGTCCAATTCAGGACGATAAAATTCACTGCAAAAAACCAGACGATCAGTTAAATAGACATCGTTTGACAAGTATACCAGACGCTGTGAAAATGAGATGCTTTGCTGTAGTCGCATTGCTATGGAGATTATGTGTTGATTAAAATGACACGCCAGTAAACGTTTCCCTGGTTAATGTAAAGTGAAACTTTTGCCTTCCAATGTTTTAATAAGTGTATATTCTTGACTACTGTATATCTGATCTTGTATCTTTTACTTGTATCTTTGTTGCATACGAACTATGCCTGCTCTCTCACATCGGAGAACCACATGCAGCGCAGTGGGCGAATTGGAACCATCCATCAGGGGTTTATTTAAGAGCCGGCGGCCGGCGCATTCGATCGGCTACTACAATGTTTTCGCCGGCTACTTCAATCAATGCTGTAAAAATTAATACAAAAACCACCAATATAAATAGCGAAACAGGCCTGTAAAGAACATTATTTACCTACACGAAGTTAATTTGTAATAGTATGCACTCATTTTGATGTTCCTTTCTGTTGAAAGTTCGTTAAAATGTCTACCAATTTTCAGACTCCATGCTTGACTTTCATGAACTCGCGGCGTAAACAAAGTTAAAGTTCAAAGTTCGGCAGTCGCGCCTGGGTGAGTCCATCAAAGAAGCCATGCCTCCAAATCACATGTTAGCCAATAAGATAACAGAAACTTCTCCACCACGTGCTAAGGTGATGACGACATACATCGCCCAAACTCTTGTTCCGTACATTGGGCTTCCGGGTTTTCTTACCGCGGAAAAGGAAAAACAGATCGTCATTTTAAAATTAATTTGTGTATGA
>NW_022727786.1:2086-4227 GCF_011630105.1 Anneissia japonica
TTTTTCATTCCTGATGATGACATAATTAATGTCGAAATATTGAATCCCAACACGATGGCGTGTATTTCAATACTTGGAGTATGTATTATACTTTCTTATCTGAGATTAATCAGTGGACCTTTCGATGTTTGTGAAAAGTAAACAACTTCATCATTATAAAAATTGTATTTTCAATTTATTTTGGTGGATTTTATTAAACGTGTATAAACTTAAAAAGAATGTATTTCAATTATTGAATCAATATTCTGACCTTAAATTCCGATGTTGAGCTCGAAAAATTCTAGGCCTATTCTAACCTACTCAGTAAGTATACTAATTAAGGAGGTTCTGATCATCACTGCATGTGAGTGATTGCACATGTGCAACCACTGTGCAGTGTATACTAAGAAGTTCAAATGGGAAACTAATTTTCCGTACCATATGACATACCACGATGTTCAATCATCATCAATCAATGTATTTGAATTGATATTAGGCCTACAGGAAAATAATTTGTTAATAAAACATTAATAAACATTGTTCATTTTGTAGGATGCTTGAATACCATACAAAATTAAGGAATATCATATGAGTGAGTACTGTATGTGTGTAAACTTGTCTCTTTCTTATCTGTGCCTGGGATAGCCAGCTAAGTTCTGGCAGGCTTTATGGCGCCTAAGCCTGCCTAGTGGCTGTAGGCCTATATAACCTAGGCCTAAACTCACGAATGATATTTTCAGCTATTGTATGATATTCCTCTCATGAATAAAATTTAGGCTTTTTGAGATTCACGAAAGTTTAATGTCGCGAAAACGGCCGAAATCATCCATTCGCGAAAGTTTGATGTAGAAGTGATGTAGAAAAATGCCATCAAATGGGCTTAAAAAACTCTAAAACCCTGGAGCGCAATGGCGCTTCACCCCCTTGACCCCCGACCAGGGCTCTGCCCCTGGACCCCGATGGGGGGGCCTAGGCGGCCTCCTAAACCCTCGGCCTATTTCAATTTACTCTCCTGTTACTTTCAAATTTCTCCTGCTACTCAAATTCATAAATAAACCCCTGGCCCCAGTAAAAATGTCCCCGGAAAAAATGGCCCCGGTAAAAATTGCCCCGGTAAAAATGGCCCCAAGTGACAGGTAGGTAAAAATGGCCCCAATAATAAAATTCTGTATTAAAACTGATTTTTTTTAAATCATGTATTTTTTTAAACTGAAATAATTTAGTTTTTAAAAGGAATCTAACATCAAATAAATTGCCATTTACATTTTACTTTTTGCAGAAATTACATATTCAATGATAAAATATTCAAAGATAAAAAAAAAAGCCATGAATAACACTTTTTTTTTTTTCCATTTAAATGTTAAAAAATAGCAACAACATAATCAATAAATCAACATAAATCATGCATTTATTAATACTAAAATAATTTATTTGTGGCCAATTTCAAGGAAGCGGAATCACAATTTTCCAGAAATTCAATCCGGGTATTGGTAAACCCCACAAACAATGAGTTTATATGAACATCAAATTATTATTATTTTTTTTTTAGAAAAGGAGAGTTCTACAAATTAATAGTAATTAAAGGGTTTGGATGGGGTTCGCAATGTGTTTGGAGGATTTTGGTGTATTTGCAAGTATTTTTTCACCAAAAAAATAAACATTTTAACCAAAAAATAGGTTCTTATAAATATTTAATTTTCTTATTGATATACCAAGTGAGTCAATCACAATTGAATTGTTTGGTTTTCTACAGTGTGTTTTAGGAGGTTTTTGGGATTTAGCAATACCATTTGATCCTACCATAATTGCTTTACCCTCACAATTACACGCCATTTTAATTCTTAGCATAATTGCCATATTTACATAACTATGTATATAATATAGTATCTCAGTTTACATTATTTAGTATAGTTTTAGGCACTTAAATTTACTTGGTGGGGAGTAGAAACCAAGCATGCAATTAAATAAGCTGCTTAAATAAATGTATTCCTAATTATTCAGTTTACTTTAAAAACAATATTTGATTAACAAACACTTCTTTGAAGCCTGAGCAGAACATTTGTTGAAGTAAAGTTAGCCTCCCTTTTCCCATACATGAACTTGTCATTCAAACACACAATTGATCCACATGCTTTAACTACTGTTTATTTGCACTGTTTATC
>NW_022727787.1:0-1051 GCF_011630105.1 Anneissia japonica
TTCCCATTAGCGATGGAATTAATGGAGAAATCTGTTGGAATGTAAGCTAGCAAACATAATAATATAGTAGAGATTTTATTGGGGGAGCCATTGTACTTTACTGTATGGGCAAAGACATGAGATTGAATTGAGCCTGTATCCCTGAATAATGGATAGACCCTGGCAGCGTGTGTACATTTTGTACGCTCCATCAGTTCCCTATGAAGTAAATAGGACTGAGAGAGATGCCTGACCTATTAAACACAATACACTTTAGTTACTGTAAATCTTAATTAACCAAACTAGCCTTTCTTTTCTTTTGCCTTTTGAGGTTGTGTACTGTAACTGAAATATTGACTTTGATTTGTAGACTTTACTTTAAGTGTCAGGTAGCAATGTCAAAGGTCTTCAAAAACTAGTTTGAAATTTCATATTTGATTGATTTGTTATTATGAAAATATCACAATATTATCCTGTTGGGCTTGAATTAGCCCACCCACTAAGCCAAGCAAGTAGTAGACAGTTGTATGTTGATCTACAATAAAATGTGCTTTTTAATGGAGATGGATTATTTTTTGAGATGGTTAACTTGTATGTAAATTTACCAATATTATGCCAGTACATACAGTAACAACACCCAAATAAGAACCTCCTATTTACAAACTCTCGATTTTACAAACCAAATTTGCGGCAATGACGTCATTACGAATGATCATTTTTAACTACAGAAACACTTAAAATTGTATTTAAAAGTCTACATAAATGATATAAAATGTTGCATCAGCTATTATGAAAGAAAATATTTAAACCAATAAAGTGACACAAAACTAAGTTTAAATCAAGAAATGTCAATCGTTTTCAGCCGAGATCTATTACATTTGAGCTGTGGATGCTTGTTTAGGCATACAGACTGAGTAAATCTCACTTTTTGTTCATCTGGGATGCTTTTCACATGGATTTGCGATCTTTATGAAGAGAATAATAGCACTCGTTTTGGGTTTTTTATTTGGAAATCTCTTCAAATGAATACTTCACAGTGAGCACAGGGAATTTTGGCTTCTGTAAAGTATTA
>NW_022727788.1:0-533 GCF_011630105.1 Anneissia japonica
AACTTCATTGATCATTTGGGAGATGAACTGGAAGTGCTGGACTTGCAGGGAACCATTTAATTCACGTTTCTGACCTCAGAATATGACCTATATGCTGGAAGTAACATGCCAAGACATCATCTTTGTACACAAATCTGGAAAAATTTCAAGTAGAGATTTTTTAATTCTTGGGATAAAGATATCATTAAATATCTTTAGAATTCCAATATATCTCTCAGTTACCATAGTTTTTCCTCAGTGGTTTGTAACACAAATTCAAAAAATGTTGAATATCAAAGTAGAGATTTTTTAATTCTTAAGAAATAATTGTTGCAAATTTATTGTCATTGAATGAATATTTTTAGAATTTAAATATACCTTATCAATAGTTTTTTCTCAGTATCTTATAACACACATTAATAATCAAATAAAAAGAGATACATTTGTATATATGTACAGTACTGCTTTTACACTTGCTGCCCAAGTCAGTTGTGAATTTATTGTCATTAAACATCTTTAGAATTTATTAAAAGTTATAGTAAATCAATAAATTT
>NW_022727789.1:0-867 GCF_011630105.1 Anneissia japonica
TAAATAAATATTAATAAAAAGTAAATGATAATAATAATAATGAATGAAGATCAAAATATATCATTGAAGTGAATTCAGTTATTTATTAAAACAAGATTTGGAGGGCTGGATTGTCATGAAGGTGTTGTATTAATAATGTTCTAAATATTTGCCTTTATTATATCAATAATTGATTAGGTCTAGCTTAGCCTATATTATTGTTAACATTATATTATATTTATTTAACAATTAGTTTAAATAATTATTTATAATTAAATTAATAAATGTATACAATATATATTATATAGGCCTAGGCATATACATAAAACAAAAAATAAACAAACAATAATAATAATAATAATAATAATAATAATAATGATTTTACGATAGTTTAATTAATGAAATAGTAATAATCAGCATATTAAATAAAATTACGTCCATGCAAAACCTGCTTTAAAATAAAAACGTTATCTATTTGATTCTGTTTTAAAAATTAATCTTATAAATTATAAGTTTATTTTCTGCGATAATTTTATGCACATATGCATATTCATGTTTTCAATGTTAATCTGGTTGATAAATAATATATATATTAAAAAAAATAATAATAATAATAATAAAGGTGCTCGAATAATGCTTTAGTGAATAATTAATACTTCAATAATGCTTCAATAGGCCTATTTAAGATAATGTGATTAATGAGATAATTGTTGATTAAGTTATAGAAATATAATAGGTAGGCCTATATGCCATTAATAATGATTCAGCATATTAAATCAACAATACGTCGTAATGTAAAATTTCTTTGGTTTAATAATAATAATAATAATAATAATAATAATAATAATATAATAATTTTACGATAGTTTGATTAATGAAATAGCAATT
>NW_022727790.1:0-717 GCF_011630105.1 Anneissia japonica
TTTTAAAGTCATTAAAAGACACCACAGAAGTCGGGAAAGCTCATTTCCCGCCACCTAGGAATCAAAAATTTCCCGGAAAAGAACCGCAGAACGCCCCCCCCCCTTTGTTTTTGGGATTTATCGATTCATGGAAAAACTACACATCTTTTTTTTTGTATGTATACACACATAAGGCCTATTTACTGTATTAACAATGGGAAAAAATTATCTGACCGTTTTCAAGAGTGGAAAACCTTGAATTTTGAAGAACTTAATTACTTTTAAGTTCTTCAAAATTCAAGGTGTTCTCAAGGTGAAGTCGGGAAAGCTCATTTCCCGCCTTCTAGGAATCAAAATTTTCTTGGGGAAGAACCCCTGGACCACCCTTTCTTTTTGGGATTCATCGATTCATGCAAAATTCGTATGCAACTACTCATTTTTTAAAAATTGTTATGTATGTATTCACACATAAGCCCTATTTACTGTAATAACATTGGGTTAAAATTACCTGACCATTTTCAAGATGGGAAAACCTTGAATAAGAGTAATTAAAAGGCACTTCAGAATTTCCCGTCATCTAGAAATCGAAATTTTCCCGGGGGAGGAATGTTGACCCCCACCACCTAAATTTGATTCCAGATCTGCATGATTCATATTCCCATTCATCTTATAAGCAGTGGCGTAACAGGGGAGGGCAGACTGTCTCCCCCCCCCCCCCTGACGGTTTTTACTGGGCTG
>NW_022727791.1:0-1159 GCF_011630105.1 Anneissia japonica
ACCAGTTTCTCCTACATAATTACCAATGTTGCACAAATTACAAAAAAAAAAAACCGTATTAATGATAGTACAAAGTTTACCTTCTATCTCTAAAATGGTCTGTTACCCTGTTATGAGCCGGAGATACTCTAGATAACGTTAATAGAGATGGTTGCGGGATTGTGCGTTTAGATAGTTCAGGTACGCTTTCAAGTACAGCTTTAATAGAGGGTCAACCTTAAGGGTTTTGTAGTCTATTTTAATGTAGGCCTATTAGGAAACAAAGGAATCATTGGGTTATTATAAAAAAAAAATCATAGGTAGGCGATCCGAGGTAGATATTCTTGTACATGAGGAGTTCTTGGCGGGTTTTAGATGAGGCCTTTTTAATAAACTTGAAAGTGGGTAATTACATTTAACAAAATGGCTAATTAATGATGAAACTTGCTTCTGGTTAATCTGGTTCAGAGCATACACACCTAAGGCGTAAACATTCACTATATATTACAGATCGTTGACGATATCAGATGGATAAACTCCTGAAGTCAACATAATTATGGTTGTATGTCGGTTTACTAAATATAAAAAGTATAAATTCGGCCCTTATCTAATTTTACGTTAACATCTAAAAACGCAATTTCCTTGTTTAAATGTTCAATATTGAACTTAATAGATGGATGATATGTTCCACCGATATATACCATCATTAAATTCATTTTAACCAACAACAACTTCACCTTTAAGACGCCTAATGTATATCACAGTATTTTGGTTATATTTTCAGTACAGTTAAAGTTGATGAAGATAGCATGATCTCTTGAAATATTCCTAAATTAAATTTTCTATATCGAAGCTAAATTTCAACCGTGTTCATCTTGATAGTAAATGTTATTGTCGTGATGGAATAGACAAGAACTGGATTTGCGTCAGGAGAAACATGTATAGGTGCCAGGCTAGTGATCTGGAGATCGTGGTTCTGAGTCCTACCCGAAATATATATATATATATTATATATTTTTATTTACGCTCCTTTACATTGTGCTGCTAAGGTAGTACATTGTTTTGTAGAGCACTCTTATTTTGAGATGGTGCATTGTTTATGTAATACTATTTTGCAATTTGCATAGCACACTCATTTTGGGTTTGTGCACTCTTGTATTCATAATCAGTGTACACGTCA
>NW_022727792.1:0-554 GCF_011630105.1 Anneissia japonica
AAAGTCCAAACGCAAACGAGACACCGCCTTCTCGAAAAGTCCCGAACGCAAACGAGACACCGCCTACTCGAAAAGTCCCGAACGCAAACGAGACACCGCCTTCTCGAAAAGTCCCGTACGCAAACGGGACGCCTTCCGCGAAGGTATTAGGGGATCAGAGACATCGTCCGGCGAGACCTTCCCAAGTCGAGAGGCACCGAATGCTGCATCGGTGCTCCCCCCTCGCCCGGCTCCCAACGACAGACCAAGACGCCGAGGTGACGTTTGCCCTGGCTACCCGGCGAACCGGGGTCGCACTTCCCGGTGCCCCCTAGAAGGAGGCACTAGGCCGGTTCCCCCGAGAGGAAACCGAGCTAGTTCAGATCCGACCGCAGGAAGTATTCAACGGAATAGCAGTACCTGTCTTACCATCGGCAGTAACCCGTCACCCCGTGCGGCATCGAAGCTGCGCGTTCGGGAACGAACGAAGCTAAGGACGAGGGATGATCGAAAAATTTTCGGCACTGCGACTCGGGGATGTACTGGGACGGGGGTATCGCGAATTGGTAAACAAT
>NW_022727793.1:0-726 GCF_011630105.1 Anneissia japonica
AAATCACCTGTTACCTATTCCGTCTCTTCCCCTTGATGATAATCAGCCACCCCAACCACATGCTATCCGAGAACATGACTCTAACGAACCGAGTACCAGTGGGCTCAGCGATCAGCCAAAACCAGCTCCTCGACCTGTTTCCTCGCCCCGCACCCCAGTCCCTGCACCTCGTCGCTACCCAGTCCCTGCCCCACGACAACCTTCCCCAGCCCCTCCTGTGCCATTTCCTGATTCTTCTACTTCAGACCCGAGTGATATTCCTCCCGTACCACGCCCTAGAAGAACGACCAAACCCCCTGTAAGATTTTCATATGCTATGTCTGAAAGTAGTTTGAATTCTTGTAATGATGCTAATTTGTTGTTTAAACTCTTAGAAGATGCGTCTAGAGAAGCAGAACAGAATGCATCTCTTAGACGAATGATTTTGCAAACGTTTGCTTAAATTGCTATTGTTTTGATGTTTCTAAAGGATTTTTAGAATTTTTATCTATTTTTGTAACACATTGTAATTTTGTTTGAATTTATATTTATATTGCTCTCGTTTAAGAAATTTGTGTTACTTGATTGTTTCAATTGACGAATGTTGTTTGTAATTTAACAATAAGTTTTCTGTTACCGTATATGATGTTTTTTTTTACTTGATGGTATTTTCCTTTAAGTTTGTTGTTCCCCATTTTGAATTGTTTTTATGCTTTGTCTTAACGGCAAATTTGAGGACTGAATTAA
>NW_022727794.1:0-838 GCF_011630105.1 Anneissia japonica
TCAATACGTCTGATTAACAATGTATTTCGAGATGTGAACCGGTAACTTAAAGGACTTTAAGCCTTGGAAGACGATGTATTTCGTTACAAAATAATTTAAACACTCAAATCTTCAAATTAGTGGGTGGGAGGGATTACACCAAAGTGCCTCATTTTGCATGAAAATTACCCCAAAGTCAGGGGTGGGCTAATACCCAAGGTGGGTTTATACCCACTGCAGCATTACTACCCCTGGTCATTGGCTTCTTAGATTGGCAAACCAGCAGGAAAGTGCAAGCATCTCTGCTTGGTCAGTATACTGTACCTAGTCAATGGTGCCAGCCACAAGGCAGAAAAACCAAAGCCACAACATTCTACCTGGTACAAATTTTGTACTCCCGGGTAAAGTGCCTTCCTAAGCGCACTAGCAAAATTCATAGCGTGGGTTTGAACTACTGACCTTAAGACTGCAACCGCTGCATTCTAAGGCATGATTCAGTGGTGTAACACCGTAGGTGTTACACCACTGAATCATATTACTATATTATTCAGCATTTTTTGTCCAGGACCATGGGGCACATATCTCCTGAGTAGGGCCCCGTAAGTAACAGAATGTGTAAAAATGTATCAAAAAAGGTTAAAAAACACCAGAGTGGATAGGGATTCACCCCGTATCAAATTGGGGCCCTATGTAGCTCTTGGGTAGTAAGGTCAAACAGCAGCGTTTTAGCCAGGGCCTCACGCCTCATTGTTACGCCACTGACATGGTCTAGGCGGCGGCAATTAGTGATAACTATGACATCAATTTAATACAGATGATGATGATGATGATAATAATGGCTCATGAGATGAAGATTTTG
>NW_022727795.1:0-1131 GCF_011630105.1 Anneissia japonica
AATGCTCAGCTTAGATATGACTTTAATGCATTTAATAACTGAGGCTTATTTTTTATACTTGCCATCCTATGATTTGTATTGCTATTTTTTGCTCATCATACAGCAGTGAACAGTTAAAAAAACAAAAGAAAATTTGATTTAATGTTTAACTATTTGGAAGTTAGTGTATCTGAGCATGTTGTTAATTATGTTTATTTTTATCACATTAATATTCATAGTCATATACTTGTTTAATGGATTATTTTCTTATTCTGTTTAATTTATGTTTATTATTATTATATATTATTATTTAATTTTAATTAATTTGAAAAATCATTGAAAACAGCACTGGAAAATATATTAATCTATTGAAATACTGTAAATGATGTATAATGGGATGTTTCAGGATATCAAGGCTCTATAATAATTGTGGAGGCGATTTGGCGCAGTAGAAATGGTCTTGTTTCCCAAACGTCAAGGCCGGGGTTTCAATCCTTCACTGTGCTGGTCACTTTATCTACATTGCTTCTGTCTACCCAGCTGAAAATTGCAATTAGTAACCTGTGGTCCCACACAGGGGGAGCATCACACTCTCGATACTTGAAACTGGGTATAAGCTGCAGCCAATATGAGCCCTGTGGCATGGCAAAGATATGCTTTTTTTTTAATAGTCTTTCAAAGTATTTTCTTTATTGTAAGTAGTCTAAGTAATTTGACAATCCGAAAGGCTGTGATTTCTTCTGTAAGATATGATGCATCAACTAGTTCAAAGTGGAGGCTGAATTTACGAAGAATGGATTTTTAAAATGATGATTATGTATTTGACTGCTCTGTGATTTGATTTATGGAAGATCATAATGTAATACATATATCGCATATTGGCGTAATTACGAGGCATTAGGCCCTTGGCTTAGGCTTGTTCGGGCCCTTCCACTCTGGGGGCTAGGGGCTACAAAGATATTGATACAGGGCAAACTCTTGTTCGATCTGGCGTTTGACATTTTAAGGGTGTATTTTTATGGTTTTTTAAAGGTTCTGCAAATTAAGGGGCCCGCTCTGCTAATTTGGGGCCCTTGGTCCTTGCACTTAGAGAGGTGTTAAGCCATGCACCGGTACTTGATGAACTTCCCACAACATTGTGGTTTTCAGTAA
>NW_022727796.1:0-1262 GCF_011630105.1 Anneissia japonica
CAACATGTGTTGTGTATTCTTTCAGTGGGAGGGAAGGGTAACAGAAAAGAGCATGTTTTGTACTTTTACATATTGGTATGAAAAATTTGAAATTATGGATGATTCGCCTCCTCTAATTTTTAATAGAATTTTTAAAAAATGGACGAAATTGATCTTGCGTTAGACGATCTTGAACAGTACAGCAGGCGCAATTGCCTTCGTTTCTTTGGAATTAAAGAAGCAAATAATGAGAAGACGGACGACATAATTTTCAAACTGGCTAATGACATAGGCGTTGACTTGACGTTGAATGACATCGAACGCTCACATAGAGTTGGACGAAAGTTTGATAACTCCACCAAGCCAAGACCAATCATTGTAAAATTTTGTTCTTATCGGAAACGCAATGATATCATTAAATCCAGAAGGAGGTTAAAAGGATCTGGAAAATCTATTCATGAAGATCTAACATATAAAAGGCAAATACCAATGAATCAACTATGTCAGAAGACTGCTATCTTAGCCATTTGGTCAATTGACGGTCGCATTTTTGCTTCTATCAAGAAGAACGGAACGGAAATAACACAACACTTGGACAGTTGATAAGAATACGATTCACGATTATTTAGGCATAAACTTATTAATCTTGTTTTACTCCTGATAATATGTTAATTTCTTCCTACCTAGGTCTTTCAACAGACCTGATTTACATAAATCTATTTACATTCCTCCGTTGACATTCCGATCATTTTCAGTGCACTGTTTGACGAAAAACTGGGGAACGGTGAATGAAATACAGATTTTTTAATATTTAAAAACTGGGGTAAAAGGGGCGTAACCGCCCATTTTCACACCTTTTTCCCCCAGTTTTTAAATATTCGAAAATCTGTATCTCATTCACCGTTGTTCAGTTTTTGATCAAACTACTTTTTTTCTGTCTTAGAAAAATCAGTTCTACAACATAGCCTGACTTTAAAGCACATTACTATTTGTCTTTTGATGTTTACGTTACGTACTGTATGCTTTGCCTCCCTGCCATACTCTACGCTAATAAATGATTATGATTTTGCACATTACTATTTCCTTTGTATTTTGTTCTGTTGTGATTTATAATTTATAATTATATTTATTTCATATATTTATTTTACTATTATTATTTATTATTATTATTCATTTTTGCTTGTTATATTTATTTGTTTCATATGTCTATTTTACTATTTTTCTTCTTTTTTGTTTGTCAATGGCCTATTACCTATTTTGCATATGCAAGTTTGTATTATGTA
>NW_022727797.1:0-9057 GCF_011630105.1 Anneissia japonica
GCTTTCCGAAATGCGCTAATGTACTACGAAAAATCCATAAATTAGAGACTTGTGGCAAGTCTAGCTAGTCGTATGCTGCGCTATTGAATGATTTGTTTTGAATGTATTGCACCGTACGCTCTTCGTATGCTGCACTATTGATTATATTATATTGAGATGGTTTGTACTGTACGCTTCTGTATGCTACAATGATGGTAGATATTTTTTTTTTGGCACTGTACGGTATTCGTAAGCTGGTGTGTTGCATTTGTGACATTTTCATATGTACTATATGCAATTCATATGCTACATATTTTTCTTTTATTTGAGACACTTTACTTTTTTTTTGTATCATACGCCATTTGTAAGGTACAGTACATGGATACTGAGCAGTTACTTCCTTCACCGTATGCCATTCATATGCTGGAGTTATGTCAACAGACCCAGAGTCATCTAGAATCTCATCGACGATGGAATCTATCCAATACTCAATCTCATCAGTGGAATCTACTTGGAGTCATCAATATCAAGGCATGTGAACTTCATCTATCATTCTTCAGATGTTCAACCAATGGAACCATTGTTTTCTGATGTGCTTCAACCACGAACTGATCACCTTGCCCAATGATATTCTTTAATTGAGCGTTATTGGCCTATTGTATGAACTCTGTTTTAAATGATATTACTATATACTGAATTTATAATAACTGACACATGAACAACCAGCTATAAGCAAAGGAATTTTAATTTCATGAACACTTATACTGTAATAAATACCATAACTCTCTAATGAGATTGCTTATAATAATGTCAGTGCAGAATGTTATTTAATGTATTTCATTATGTACATTATAATACTATAATGCATCAATAGGCTTAAGTATTTGTTACTATTTCTGCATACATATGAGAAGTGGGACACTTCTTGGAAAGAGGGGGAGTAGTGTAACCTTTCAACTTTAAGATATACATATTATGGGATGGTCCCGCGAAATAGTCTGGTGGGATGCCCGATATGATACATGAGGAAACTTCACCATTTACCAAATTTTCAATTTTTGAACCAGGTTTTGCCAATCTATTCTTATCTCTATTAATTACTGCTTCAGGGAATTTTGTAACAAGATTAACAGTGAAGCTCATTAGTTGTGAATAGTTCATAAGAAGACTAGCATAATTAAATCAAAAACCATGTTGTAACTTCTAACATAAGTCATTGATTTTTAAAATTCAAAAGCATATCTATTATGATTTTTATTTGAAATTATAGCTAAGGTAATAATAATGCCAAAAAAGGTTTTTAAAATTTTCCAGCCTGGTTTTTAAATACTATACTGGTAATTTATTGAAAAACAGCAATGCCTGCTGTGATAATGACTCTGAAGTAGAGGTATTCTTCTTTGATGTTTAATTGGATTATTGAGATAAGATTCTGGCAAAACCTGGTTCACCAACCCGCCTGAATGCCCTTTTGAACGGTTTGCTGGTAAATGGGATAGTAACAGCATGGGAAGAGACTAGAGGGAGATACGAGTCTTGGACAGCCGGTGTGAGCAAGCTGCGTCTTGTGGTCACGCATTAGACAAATAAAACCCATTTTTATGATCAGCTTTATAATAGTGTCTGGATCTTTTTGTATTTCACGAACACTGTAGGGGCACATTAGTTTATAAGCACATTGATCTTGTATAATGCGATATCTTTAACTGAGTGTGATGGAAAGGCAGGATAAACTGTACAATATGGTTTATCTATTGAACTGCGTATTAAAAAGTCTGACTGCTGATGAAATGAATGAATTGTTAAACCGGTTAGTCTTAACTTTAGGGTGAATTAATCTACCAGATTTAGTAAGAATGGTATCATGGATTGGGTGATTGGGGAGAGTACATACTTGTGTTTAAAGAAACACTTTAAGAAACAGAGTTTCTAAATGTAATGTAGGCCCTATACGGTGTAAAATGAACACAATAAACACAGACATATTATTTATAAACATTTTACGATCGGACGTATGACCTATACTATGCTGTAGCGGCCTAATTTAGGCCTAGTAGACCTACTGAACTACGGTAATACGTGAGATAGAACATTGGAACGGGGATGGAAATCACCACCCAATATTTTTAGTTTAAGCGCCGCTCTTGAATAAGTGCCGCACTGAAACCTCCAAATATTTTATATAAGCGTGATTATTCGAGCAATTAGGTATTCTCTCTCGAGTCGATCCGTCTTCAAATTCCCATGCTCTCCTGAAAAATATTCTGAAATTGGCCGGGCATTTGAAGCACAGTAAAATTGAATTGAATTTAATATATGCACAAATCTCTTATACTGTATGCATCATGTATTATCTTTCATTTTCATCTTATACAGAATACAAAATAAAAAGAGCTTTGATTGGTCTTGTAAAGCAAAAGTACAAAGGCATAAAACGTGACTTTTGTACAAATATTAAAAGGTATATTCGAAAAATAAAAATAACATTATGTAAAGATGATAAGAAATGCTCATTTACTTTAGTTACTGTAAACATTAAAAATATTCAGCTATTTATGAGTTGAAATGATAGGCCTTGCTAGCTGTGTTGATATGAGTAGAAAAATAAAATCAGTTTCTATTGCATTGTTGAGTAATACGGAAAACATTATTTGATATGAAAATACTAGGCCTTATTGAAAAAGTAACGCAATTGCTTGGTCAAAAGTCTGTGTACAGTATATTACAGTAATTTAATATTCTTCAGAAGGTGACTTACTCAAAATGGTAATGGTAATGGTGGGATATTTGTGCGCCTTCCACAATAAAATCGTCTCAAGGCGCCGAAAAAAAGGTAGGACCAAGAATTTTAAAAAAATAAATTATATTATATCTTATATTAAAGAGCCTATATTAATCGGAATATTTTTTTTAACTTTTATTTATTATAAGTTAAATAAATATAAATAAATGAATAAAGTAAGTAAATAAACAAATAGAAAATAAATAAATAAATAAATAAATAATTGATAAATTAAGCCTTCAAAAACAGGCAGACCAAAGAATGGAAAAAACCAAGCAGCAACATGACAAATGCGCACTCCTGTTGTTGAGACGGCGTCACCACCACTACCGCGTACACGCAGGTACTCCGGCGACAGAATGCTGGGCTCCGGTAGCTCCCACCTTGGATAAGCCTCGGTTCTACTACCGTGCACTGCTAAGGTGGCGACGCCGGCTCAAGTAAGGGAGTTGCGACTTTAATGAACAAAAAACAAAACACTTAAATACTCTTAAACTACAAAAATTGTAAAAAGATAAACTTAAAAAAGGTGGGTTTTAAGTTTATTCTTAAATGTATGAACGGAAGTTGATTCACGGATAGAGGCTGGTAGGGTGTTCCAAAGTCTTGGTGCAGCGACAGAAAAAGCCCTATCACCATAAGTTTTGAGTCGCGATGCTGGAACGGATAGTACCGGTATGAATCTATTGGTCGTTGATCTCATAGACCTACTACAAGTAAAAATCATTTACAAGTAGGCCTATTATATAGGCTATATTTTTTTTTTAATTCTGGAGCGCCTGCATCTGTTTTACAATAGAGGGCGGACTGTATTTAAGCAGGATGAGCGCATGCGGACGAAAAAAATAAATATGTTTTAACATCAATACTTTTACGTATGATAAGCTATACAGGTTTGTTCCTGCATGTGGCAATAATTAAAGAAAGTATGTCTTTCCTTTATAGTTACCATGGTGTTACTGAATTTTCATGACAGGTTTATTCATAAAACTCGGGTGTTAATAATGTTATTTTTGTAGATTATTTAGCCATCAGCAAAATACCAATATCCACAAAAAAAAATTAAAGAACTCAGTTGTGAATCCATCTAAACCTGGAGATTTCCCATTACTCATATTTTTATAACTTTTGTTTAATTTCTTGCAGTGAAAGTGGCCCTTCTATTTCATTTTTTCCCTCTCAGTCAACATACTATATCCACCTTTCTTAAAGAGGCTATCCAAAGCGATTTCCTCTTCCTCTCTATCTCGCCTTGCATAAAGTTTCTGGTAGAAAGCCCTCGTTTCCTGTAGAATTTCCTTCGATGATTTTAAGTCATTATTATTTTCTGTTCAGATATTATTAATTGTATTACTAACTCTGTTTCTATTTTCCATATTTAGAAAATACTTAGATGGCTTTTCACCGTGCTCAATCCATCTTGCTCTCCACCGAACCAAGACCCCTTCCATTTTGTTTTTACGTAATTCCATGAGTAATTCTTGTTTTTCATTCAATTCATGAATATCTTTATTCTTTACTTCCTTGTCACTCAATTCTTTAATTTGTATCTCCAAATATTGTTGTCAATATTTTCCAATTTGTATGGGGTTGCCGCATAATACGTTTTGTATCTCTAATTATTTCTTTAACTTTTTTAACGAAGTTCTCATCTCGAAGAAGCGAGTTGTTAAACTTCCAATAACCATTTCCTCGCTCGATATTTAATAAATTAAGTTTAATTGTGATAATTGAGTGATCAGTATGGTAACCAGGTATTATGTCCGAGGAGGGAATCTTATTTAATAATTCTGTGGAAATTTAAAAATAATCCCATCTACCATGCTTCCCGCCAAATTCTGTCTCCATGTATATCTTCGCAAAGCTGGATTTTGAATACGCCACGGATCAATTAAATCTTGTGTATTGCATAAATCGATAACTTAATGCCTTGCATTTTGGATTGTTAATTCTAACATAGTTTAATGAATCAATACCTGGGTTTAATAATAAATTCCAATCCCTGCAAATAATGGTGTGTGGGTTATCAAAATCGTCCAACACATCATTTAAATTGGTATAAAATATCATGTTATCAATATTCGGTCCATATACTGTAAGGTAATCAAATTAATAATCCTTCTAATTCAATATCAAGAGCAAGTAGATTACCTTCAGTGTCTTTAGAAGTACAGTATTTTTCACACGAAAATTAAACCCTGTATTAAAAAGTATGGCAACGCCCCTTGTGTTGCTTTTAGGAACTGAAGTAACATTCAAGGCCACATTCGTTCCACAAAGTGCTCTTTTTCTTCGGTAAAGTGGGTATCTTGTAGGCAATATATTGTGTATTTCTTTCCCCTTAAGTAATTAAAAACATCCCTTCGTTTGTTAAAGTCGGAAAGCCCTCTACAGTTCACAGATGCTACTGTGATTCTACTATTTTGGGGTTGATGATTAATCATTTTGTTATGTATTGTTCGAACGATACTAATTTAAATACAGCTAACGATTTAGGGATTCTACGTAAATCACATATCTGCCTATATTTAAATTGGTAGATAAAATAGGTACAGTAGTTACAGTACAAGAGCAGCTGGAACCAACCAGGGTATCATCACAAATTTACCTTCGTGTCTTAATCTTATCTTCTCCTTTACTAGCAGACTTTTCTCTCTCCTGACTTTTGTGGACACATCATCTGACACTGTGATAAACTTTACTTTGTATTTTTTCTGTTTTAATATCTTCGGGGCATTTTTTTTAAATTCTTTCTCTATCCACATCTCAAAAATGTAATAACTGGCTTTGGGTTTGACCCTTGTTTTCCCATCCTATGGGCATGCTCTATGTCAACGCTCATGTTGAAGCCATTTTTTATAAAGTCTTTCATGAAAGTTCTACAGCTTTCCCCTTCCGCTTTCTCTGGGATCCCCCAGACTAAGTTGTTCCTCCTGGACCTATTTTCAAGATCCTCGATTGACGACTGCAATCTTCCTGTGACTTCATTTAATGCATTTTTTCAATTCCTCCTTATTTTCACCAACAGATTTCTCTAGGCTTACAAATTCTTCATATTTTACACGTTGTGAAAATTCATATTTATTTTCTTCTATCTCTGAATTAAGAACCTCTACACCAGACTCTAGTTCCCTGACTTTTAAATGTACCTCCCTATAATCAGATATCATTTTGAAATGATTAAGTAGATCTCCCTCCACCTTATTCAATGTACAGTATACCTCTATTATTGTCAGCTTACTCAGCCTTTTCCTGCATGTCCACTAGCATATCGATTTTACCGGCCTTGTCGGTGGTGTTGCCAGCAACAGGCTCAGGCTCTACTGAAGGTGTAGGGCTTACCTTCTTTCTTTTTTATCATTTCTTAAGTTCATAATTTCCGTAGTCCCTCTTGAATGTATTAGATTCTTATAACATCAATTAAACATAGAGTAGCTCAATTTACACTATGGTTCATCACCTTTGAGCAGAAATTTAACAACTCGTTTAGAGCACGTCCACTTGCTTCACGGGCATGCGCATAACTCCCTTTTAGAAGAATCTTATAATACCTTTATAAAATAATGTACTATATATTTGTATGAATATAAAGCGAAACAAAATACACAAATAATACAGACTTATTCAGCTACTGTACATTTAATTCAAACTCGCTACATACACAGTTTATAATATATGCTATAATGGTTTTCAGATTTTTAATGTTATGTTTGGCATTATTCGAATACAATTGTAAATTTTCAATTCAATTTAATTCTCCCTCAGATAGAACTATTTATTTATTTAGGGCTAGATTTGTTTCCTGGGCCAAGTTGGTTTTGTTCCGAGTTGGTTTGGGGCAGGTGTTGGTTTAGGCCGATTTGGTTTTGCCGGGCCGAAGTGACAGCATTCAAATGTACAGCAGTCCAAGAGTATAGACAACTTTTTGAACATGAGTGTTGTGGGGTGGGGGAGACGTGGGGAGGTTATCAACCTTGCCTGTCAGGGGTCCATGGGGCGTAGGAGTGGTTGGCGCACCGGTTGTGGCTTGGACTCCCAACCTTGAGGTCGGGGGTTTGAAACTCTTTCTGTGCAATTTGCTTGTGTCCTTGGGCAAGGCACTTTATCTACGGTTGCCTCTCTCCACCCAGGAGTACAAGTGGGTACCTGGTAGGTTCCAACACAACATGCGCTGATTACTAGCTGCAATTTATGGAATGATAATATAATTTCATTTACTAATTTAATTTGGTGTTTCAATGTGTTCCATATGTGTTTGATCCAATGACCGGGGTAGTAATGTGAAGCGCTTAGTGGCCTTGTAAAGGCATGAAGCGCTATATAAGAACGACACTATTATTATTTGCTCTAATATTTTCAGACGTAACTGCTTTTTGACGCCCTTGTAGTCTCAACTCATTTCCAGGGCAAACTTTGTAGTTCAGAAGGAATCAATTGCATTGGACCCATGTTGATTTCATCTAAATTTTCACTAATTTGTTAATTATATTAAATTTATAATATGTCCTATCATTAATGCATCAAATACATTATAATAAATAATGTATTCAAAAGTTTGTATTGCTTAATTGTAAAATTGCAGATGCTGTATTTTTTTCGGATTCCACCTATGTTAAAAATAGATAATCAAGTTCTCATGTACAGGGTAATTTTGAATGAAAAATGATTAATGCTGTAATTGAAAAATGTTTAATTCCCTGAACGTTTCACAACTAAATCCCTGTGCCAAAATATAAATGGTCCAGAGCAAAATTTTTTCTCATTACCATCCACATCCCCATCACAAGCACCTTGTGTTTATGTTTGTCTTTTAAAGTCAGGCTTTGGAGGAAAAAGAATTTTTGATATGTTGTAGAACTGATTTTTCTAAGACAGAAAAAAGTTGTTTGGCATAAAACTGGGGAACGGTGAATGAAATACAGATTTTTGAATATTTTACTGGAAGAAAAAGGGGCATAACTGCCTTTTCTTTCACCTTTTCCCCCAAATTTTTAAAATCAGTTTTCCAACATATCAACAATTTTTTTTTTTTTTTTGTCACTTTTAATAAAAGACTGATGTATTCACTAATTGGCAATCCATTGCCTTTGTGCCTAAATAAATAACAAAAATATATTTTACTACAGTGTACCATACCTCATGGTTAAGACCTGTTGCGACCACTGATCCCACAACCCCTGTACTGGTTGATATCATGGCAGTTTGTGCATATACCTGCATTTGTTTTTTAATGTTTCTTTTTTACACCTTAAATTCTTAGGTCATTGTTAGCATGTCACAAAAATATTACAGGTGCACTGTCATAAATAGCCCCCTCGGCCACCACAGGTTCGAAATTTTTGGTGCGCTGCCATCGGTAGCCCATTCACCAACCACTGATCCCAGAAGTGATTGAGTCACACAAATTGTAATAGTGCACTACTATAGGGAGCCCATTCGGTCACTACTGGTCCCAAAAATTGAGCCACAGTATGTGTATATTATACTCATAGGATATCAAATGACAGCAGTCTCTGATATTTTCATAACAATAAATTTTAATTTGCATTTTGAGTACTATGTACAGTAGTTGCAATTTTAAAAATGCATTTATAGTATTATAGCTGTCTTTTTTTTAAAATCTAGGGTGATAGTGACAACAGCAAACTGACTGACGTATATCTGGAAGCTAGGTACAAATTATTCATTATTGGTTTCTTATGTATAACATAAGACAGCTATACACATTTGTGTAGAGGTGTGGCATTAACAGAACACCAAATACATCCCACTAATGTCAAATTGGTGGTCCAATACAGTCTGGGCTTGTAATGTGTACACATCAAATTCACTGATCCTAGTCCTTATTCAATCATCTTTAATTAGAGAACAGCAATAATTAAAAAATTTTAGGCTAAGCCAAAACTAGTCCTGGCCGGACCAATATTATCCCGGGAGGACTAATTTTGGCCGGCCAAAATCAGTCCCCAGACAAAGTTTAGCGGCTAAAATCGGTCCCCCGTTTTGGCCCGGAACAATTTTGGCGTGACAGGCCCACACCAAACCAACACATGTCCGTCACAGACTCGGAGTGCCATTTTCGGCTATCTAGAGGTTGATATTCTTTAAAAAACTACTGTATATCATTGATTATGTTTAGGTCTACAATTGTGCATAAAGTTAGAGGTTTGAAACGTTTAACATTTTATTAATATAGAAGTTTAAAAGTTAATGATATTTTAGAATGCTTGAAATGATGTGTCTTTAGGTAACTATTCTAGAAATGATGCATTTTGTTAATTTATAGATGGTCAGAG
>NW_022727797.1:10733-12954 GCF_011630105.1 Anneissia japonica
TTAGGTAGACAATAAAAAGTGCCCGGTTTGGGTTCATTCGGGATTAAATTTTGTGTAGCCTTCTTGATGTCGTCTCCTAATCCGGCTAACAAATGCTTGACTTCTCTCTTGAAGGATTTAGTGGGATCCTTGGGTAGTGATTTATAAAATTGTTCGTTAGATAGTTGAGATTCGGCTTCAGAGATGTAATCATTAGTGTCCATAATGGTAATAGAACCACCCTTATCTGCTGGTTTTATTGTGATATCGTTGTTGCGTTTTAACTGTTTGATAGAGTACGGTAGCGTTCGCCTTTCGTTAAATTGTCGCGGTCTTCACGTTTGCCGTCGTTTTCTTGAATGAACATATTCAAATGTGCCTTGACATCAAGAAGGCTACACAAAATTTAATCCCGAATGAACCCAAACCGGGCACTTTTTATTGTCTACCTAAATTGCACAAACTACCCAAGCTTATCTCTGAGGCTACCAAGACAAACCCTGAGCCGATAGGATTAGACACTCTTTCAACCCCGACGAAAATCTACGACCTTGCTAAATCACTACATATTACTCCACCAGGTAGACCGATCATTTCAGGAAGAGGGACACTCACTGAACATCTATAAGGTTATATCGACTCTATCTTGAACCCGCTTCTTATTAACATTCCGAGCTTCACGCAAGATTCCACCCATTTCCTCAGGAAACTCAGTAATGTACAACAACTCAATTCTGACGTGCTACTAGTGACTTTGGACGTTACATCACTATACTCAAACATCCCTCATGAAGAAGGTGTAGCTGCATGTACTAAGTTCCTTAATCGGTTTTATTCTTATGAGATAACTTCGGATATTTGCTCAATCATCGAATTTATCTTGAAACATAACAATTTTATGTTCAATGAAAAACATTTCCTACAAACCAAAGGAACGGCAATGGGAACAAGAATGGCGCCAAGCTACGCCAATATTTTTATGGCAGGCGTATATTATCCAACTACCACCTCAAACCGACATTCTACACCCGATACATCGATGATATTTTTCTCATATGGGAACATGGTCTAGATTCTCTGAAACAGTTTGAAACGTATATCAATAATATTCACCCCAGCATAAAGTTCACACTAGAGATGTCTCGCACTGAAATACCATTTCTCGACATCACAACGATGCTCCATAACGGCGATCTATCCACGACTATCTACTCTAAACCAACGGATAATCACAAATACTTAGACTATTTCAATTTTCATCCTATGAACTTAAAACGATCCATTGTTTACAGTCAAGTTCTCCATCTCAAAAGAATTTGCTCAGAGCCCACTGATTATGCAACCAAAGTATCGTCTCTCGCATCACAGTTCATAAAATGTAGATACCCACTTTCCGTCATTAAATCGGCCATAACTAAAGCATCGCACCGACCAAGAACCGACCTTCTTAAATATAATTCCAAATCACACTCAGATCGCATACCGCTCATATTAGACTATAGCCCTCGTACAAGACCACTCACGAATGCGATTAAGACGGACTTTGAAACATTGAAAAAAGACCCATCCATAAAGGCTGCTTTTCAGAACCCACCGATAATCGCACGTAGACAGCCACCCAACCTCAAGTCGCTTTTAACGTCTACTCAACTACCTACTACCGATAACACACCGAAGAAGGGGAACATGCCTTGTGGTAAAGCAAGATGCCAACTATGCAATATTATTAACACTAAGCAAACATTCAAAGTACCTGGCATCAACTTCATTATCCACCCACCCAATGAGGACTGTTGTGCACATAATGTATTATACCTAATTTATTGCACCAAATGCAATAACGGTAATTATGTGGGAGAAACCGGTGCTACATTCAGATCCAGGTTTAATAACCATAAAACTACCATTAAAAATAAGGACTCTAATCACACTGTATCTTTGCATTTCAATTCTCTTGACCATGATATTAACGATATGCGCTTCCTTATAATACGCTCCAATTTCAAATCCACTAAGGACAGACGGTGCGAGGAAACCAAATGGATTCATCGCTTAAAAACCCATATTAAAGGCCTTAACAAAGATAGGGGCATTGTTCACGACTATGCTTTTGCGAATAGTTCAACTTAATAGAATGCTTTAAGTTATAACTTTGTTAGTTTCCATACTCCTAATGTTATGTTGCCCCTCGTGGGGGATGTGTATAAGAGACAGTTTATACACTGTCCACTCCCCTACTTCC
>NW_022727797.1:12977-13203 GCF_011630105.1 Anneissia japonica
ACATATTGACATTTTTTATCCTTTAGTATATCCTGCTTACTACACTTAGTATGATGCTCATTACATATGCTCCATAATATTGTTTATCTTAATTAAGCCTATTGAACGAAATAACTATTTTATCACCTTGTATAATTACCCAGCCTCTATTGTATAATTATTAAGCCCTTTGCAATGTGAATCAGTTACGCTGATGAAGTCCTTAGGATGAGGACGAAATATTCGT
>NW_022727798.1:0-814 GCF_011630105.1 Anneissia japonica
GCTTCAAACTATATTTACAATGTAGACACTTACTATATGCAATAGAGGCCTATGTAAAAGCAAAGTAGATTAAATTAATAAAAACATGGGATGCTTTAGGTTTGTTGTTGCGTCAAAAAATACAAAACAAACGATTCAAACCATGTTGATAGATAATAGAAAGACATTGCGAATGAAATCCACTATTACTGGGCTAACACTTGCATCTGAAATTTTTAAACAAACAAATATATAAGTCTAACTATAATGCAACAAGTTTAAATTTGAACATAAGCAATATCTTTATCTAAACAAGGCTACATGTCATGACAATTTATCCCCGGGGAACTCACTTGAATACCAACCAAACAGGGAGGTGCCACGAAAATTATTATGGACTACCATGAGAGTGCAATATTTGTATTCCTGTGGTTCCCAATGGATGAACATAGTGTTCCATCTGTTTACGATCTCTGCTGTGGAACTATGTACCAAAGGTAGGCTTAACACAGGGCTTAAAATCCTGTTAATATCGTGCGGGAAATTATGACAGGTTGATGCCCCATTTACACTAGACGCGATTACGAAACAACGACAAAACAGATGGGCGTGGTGTTGAATACTAACTACGTGATAATTTGTCGTGTCGTAATTGTGTCTATCGTGTTTATTTACAAATGTTAATAATACATCTCATGGTAATACACAAATCCAATGTGGAGTGTCCCATGTGTCACTGTCAGTTGTAGGATCAATTACATACTTTTATAAAATAATGAACCTACTGAAAGTTTTAAAGAAGATAAATAATTCATATACACAGACGAAATTTATA
>NW_022727799.1:0-656 GCF_011630105.1 Anneissia japonica
TGGGAGATTTCTTTATATGAAATATACATTACCTCTTTCGTTTAGGATAACAATGGACCTATCCGAGGTGTCAATCAAACTTAACAACTGACCAATCAGAGCAGAGCCAGGACACCGTCGCCTTTGTAGAAACTTAGCAACAATATCCAAGGGGCGGGGCTTAGTGGAAAGGTTCAGTATGTGCTCAGATCAGGGTTTTCCACCAATAATAAATAAAGCAGTGATGGATTGTACAATTTGTTAAACTTTTGCTTATGTTATATCTGTCACAGTAAAGTAATGTGTGTATAGGCTATAGTTTGTAGAACTGATTTTTTTAAGACACAAAAAAAGTTTTTAAGAGATACAGGCTTTGGAATATTTTAATATGAGGAGGCCTAACCACCCTATTTTCTACCTTTCCACCAGTACAGGTACACTTTGCTTCAAGTTAAATAATAATCTCATAATGAATTTTTAATAATGTCCTAATTTCATAGGCCAAATATTGACATTTGGCTTTAAAGTTAAATAATGGTATCCTAATGAAATTTTAATAATCTTCTAATTAGCTGTATACACATAAAAAATGTTTTTTAGTGATTGTAATTTAATCTGCCAAGTACAGGTTCTTAATGCTACAAACAACCCAGTGCAATAATATTGTAATTATGTGT
>NW_022727800.1:0-4039 GCF_011630105.1 Anneissia japonica
GCTACTGCTAAGGCTACACCAATTGAAGGTCAATAACAACATTTTAATAAACCTATATAAAAGAGTATCTTTCAACACTGTGTTAAGATTACATTTAACAGGCAGAGGCAATAGCTGAAATATTTTCGGGAAAAACGCTATTCTTGGCGGTCTTACTATGTAAACGTATTAAGATAATTCAGTGCATTGGTTTAATATACATTTCGCTCATATCAAAACAAATATAAAAATGGAATAATGCAATGAGAAATCAATGCTGGGATGGAGATCTTGGCCAAACATTGATAAAAACATCGGTTTTGGTTCCCCGGCGGGTCTGTTTTCAGTGTAAGTCCCCTTTTTTTAGCTTGCAAGAGGCACAACATACGGTTTTCAAGAACAGACATCTTTTCAGGGTTACCAGCGGAGAAAAAACAAGAAAAAGCGCGCCGTCTTCTCCGATCTAGTTCAACTGCGTCACATCACACTATTTGCCTCATGGATAAAGTACGCGCGTCAGCTAATGAATAGAGGGCGCTAGCTTACATATTTGGTTATCAAATTGGTTATTGTTATAGACAGGTAGGCCACCTAGGCCTAGGGTCTAGGCCTAGGCTTGGATTTTTGTTCTACTATTTCTCATCATTTAATTATTTTTAATAGTTATGTTTGTTGTAGCCTCGTAAATATGTTAAAATATATGGCTCGCACTTTTGGGGAATGCCAGGTAGCGCGTTAAATCATGCCTCGCACTTTTCGTGAATGGTAAATCGATGCCTCGCATGAATCGTCATTATGCCTCGCTGCCTTGCATGCCTCGCTGCCTCGCACTTTAGTATTACCCTATTAAGTCTATAGGCCTAGCCCTAAATGTTTGTTTAGCATTAAAATACAGGAGGTCAACGCTAGACTATCCTAGGCTAGGCCTACCATCTACTAGGCCAGGGTATATTAATCCATTTAATTTGCTAATTTTTCTAATGTTAAATGGTTCTATTTTGCTGATCTAGGATTAAAGAATGGAGGATGGTTAGGTAGTGTATACAGGTTGTTCATGGAGGCCTCGACCCCAGATCCACATTCTGAGGTCTGTTAATGATGTGGAAGTCTCATACAAATAAATAAAATAATTCTGGCTTTTCTGTTGACGGATAATATCAACAAGACCAGATGAAATTATTTAATCATATAATGATAATGATTACATAAACAGCAGCACAGTATCAGTAGTATTGTCTAATATGAGAGAAGAGAGTCCATGGCTGGGGTGAATGAGGGTGGGAATGAGATGAGCTTAATTGTAGGTTATTTGGTAAAATGTAAACCACTCCACAAAGCATCTTGAGTTTATAAATGTTAACTTTGTTTCTATTACTTGGTATAAAGGGATTGTCTTGTCTAGGCCTATGTATTTTTGTGGGAAAGGTTATCCACCCTATTCACTTCTCCCCATCCTAGATCTATTCTTTGCTTGAGTTATTTAAATAGCTGTTGTTGCTGCTTGATTGATTGACAAAGATTCTGAAGACTACCGGTACAGTAATATTAGCACAACAAGTGATTGTGGTGTTAAGGGAATGGTCTTATAATCAATACATATGATTGAATCTTTGCAAGATATAAAAGAAAATTGCACTGATATGTACGTATAATATTTCTTTTATGATACTTCTTGTGATTATTTTTGTGTGATACTTTCTATGATGTATTTTTTAAAGTACAATGATTGATATTGATTTGTTTTAAGTTTTATGTGTTATTATTTTTACAGGGCAATGAGACGCCACGTGACCTCTATATACAGAATGAATGTGAGGAGTATGATTCTAGAAATAGAGAAAAACACAAGGAAGAAGTCTTGCAACTTCTGCAAGGTGAGCAGTTAATACGATTTAATTATTCATGTTATTGTTTATGATTAAGTAGTTTAATGTAATTTTATCTCCTGCTTATATTAATTGGATAATAATTTCTGCTGTAAATAATGTCTTGCAGTCAAGCTCATTGTACATCACAGATGTTTACTCGTTCATTTATTTGTCACAAAAAAGAAACAGCAAGGAACAGCACAAACAAAGATGAGACAGGACACACCAAAAGTGAACTTTTAAAGTTGGGGTCCTTTACAGAAAGCAAATACTTACTATAAAGGAAATATTTAACATTCAAAGTTAAAATATTCCTCAAGCCCATGTACCTACCTCAGTATTTCATATCACCCTAATAATTTTGAGTCTAGAATATCATAAGAATCGACCTCTAAATGTTATTATTATTTGTTTAATTATTTGTTTAATACAATATTGTTGATGATGATTATGACAATAACGGTGAAAATGATAATATTTTTAAGACAATAAGCAAGTCATCTTATTTTTTATAAATGATTATTTCCCTATATCCATTTCCATTATAATAATATTTGAAATTTTATAATAATGAGTCATTTACCATAGGATCATGTTTTCTTAATTATTTTAACTTCTTAAAAGATTTTTGTTCAGACATCATCTTTTTATTTTTATTTCTCTATGCTTTTATGAATAAACAATAATATATGGCTTTTGTACATTAGGCTTTGAAGTTCCAGAGGCAATATTAGCCAGAGGAAGTGAGGCTCTGAAGGTTTTTAATGAGGAGTTACAAGAAGGAAGGATCACAGTAAACCATGCACGATTAATGGTGACTGGCAAAGAGGGGGTGGGAAAGACTTGTTTGGTAAACACTCTGCTTGAAAGAACGTAAGTTTCCGAAGTGCTGTATCTGTCAATGGATTTCCAATATAAATGTTGCTGTATTGTATTTTATTTGCTTTCTATATATTTAAAAAAAAAATACAGTATGATGCCACGTAAATATTATTGTTTCAAACCTGCACGTACTTAATTGTCATTACCCATATATCCAACAGCATGTTTTGTTGTATATATTGTACTATAGAATGTATGTCGTAATTTATATCGAACACATCCTTTATATTTATATGTTTGACTTCTTAAAATTGTTCATGCGATGTAATATTCAAATGTAGTTTCCTTTCTGACAATAAAGTTATCTTGTATCTACTCTTCCATGTAACCACAACCCAATCATGGCACTTAAATACTACAATATGTACATATACAATTCAACAATTCAAGCAGTAATTACACTGCTCTTTCCACAGATTTAATGAAGAAGAACCATCGACTGATGGAATAGTGTTGACGACTGCTTTTCAAACTACTGATATAAGTAGTGTGTGGAAAGAGGCAGAGGACATGGACGGTATGACAAGAAACAATTTAACTTTAAAATCCTATTCTCATTTGTTGTGACTCAAGCTTTGATGAATTTCTTTATCTTTTATAGAATGTGATCGGATCAAAGATATATTTGATAATGCATTAGAAAGTAAAGTTGCTGAGAAACTTAAACAAAAAGGAAGCCAAGTAGAGGCAGCTGAACCAGTACAGGCATCAGCAGGAAAGTCAACACCTGTACCTCCACTTGTACACACCCCTAAAAAGTCAAATGTCTTTGTACGTGTATTTCAGCGGTTAACTAAAAAAGATAGTCGCAGGAAACCAGTTACCTCCTCTACACCTGTATTGCCATCTGTGCCTGTTCCAGTTGCGGTAGGACATAATATAGTAATAGTATGTGTGTTCAGAGTGTCTTCAACAGATGATCAGATAAATTATTACAACTGTGGGATTTAATGACACGTTTTTAGTAGATTTGCATTATTTCAGCCTTCGTCACTGAGACTCAATGTCTCCCACAGCATGCATTGTTGTTCTTCTGTATATTGCCTTGTAATATATTTCAAGTTAAAATAATTGTGTACACCTCTGTCACTATATACCTCTGGTTAACAATTGATTTGATTTAATTTATTTTAAAATTCTGAACAAAACAATGTACTGTATGTAAACACTCATTTTTTCTTGAGCCATCAGAGCAATACAGTGTAAACATAATTGTTTTTGCCCCAAAACATTTACTCAGAAATTCAAATATTGTATATCATTGGGGATAGTTTTCCTATTTTATTCCTAGTGGGGGACTTCTTTGCAAA
>NW_022727801.1:0-627 GCF_011630105.1 Anneissia japonica
GCTTCTTAGCTGGTAGGCTGCTATTTAACTAAGATAGGTCTTTCCGACAGAGCAAACGGCACTTATGCCTACATGCATGTGCTGCCATTATCGTCATTACAACTTAATTTGACTATTAGGACTATGCAGCCTTTAAACTTTGAACTTGGTTCATTTCAAAGTAAAACTTGTTCAGTATTTTAAATTGTACAAAAACGGTAGTTCAACCGGGGCCTGGTCTAACGACACAGACACGTTTGTCGCCCAAAACAATAGAAACAATGGCAAACGCGTTCAACAGCACAAACCCGTTTAGACGCGTCTGGGACATATTCCAAATAGCTTATTAATATTTATGAGGCACGATAATTAGACGATCGCTTTCCCAGACGCGTTTGTAATACATGGTTTTCCCAGACGCGTTTC
The DNA here is from genome assembly GCF_011630105.1 of Anneissia japonica. Taxonomy (NCBI): domain Eukaryota; kingdom Metazoa; phylum Echinodermata; class Crinoidea; order Comatulida; family Comatulidae; genus Anneissia; species Anneissia japonica. Next base: position 406 of record NW_022727801.1, read on the forward strand.
TGTCGTTGGGGATAATTTGTAGATCGCGCCTTACAACCTAGTTACGCCACTGAGTTCAGAGGCAAATATTTGTAGTATTCAAAATCGCAATCATTGTAGACAAAAATAAATGGGCTCACAATTAAGAATTAAACCTTTAGTACAGTACTACAGTACTATAATAATACTTTCTGGCAATAGGACCAACAACCCATACATAAAAATTCTATAGAACTTTATAGA
>NW_022727802.1:0-658 GCF_011630105.1 Anneissia japonica
TACACTTATATATACTTAGTTATATATACTTAGTTATATAGCATATATTGTATTATAGTTTGAAACAGCAGTGATCAGTCAACTAGATGTGTTAGTGGAAGGTGGAAGTGGAGATGAGAAGTACAAAGATCTGTTCTTTACAATGTAAGCTTTTTCTTTAGTTCCATTTTTTTTATATTTAAATTGTGTATGATGTTGTATAACTTATTTTGTTTAATTAATTAATGTGATTCAAGGTTTATAGTGGTTATTGCAAGATGATAATAATGACAACAATGAAGATGACAATTTTAACGATGATAATGATGACAACAATGAAGATGACACTTGTAATGATGATGGTGATGACAACGATGATGCTAACAACATTGACAATAACAACAATAGTGATAATATTGATAGTGGTCATAGTTGTTTTGATGATGATGATATTGGTTTTGGCAAAGATATGTTTTTTTAGTCATTATTTGATAATATAAAATTATTGTGATGCAGATGATGATCATGGCGGTGGTGGTGGCAGTGGGGTTGATGGCGATTGGGACGTTGATGAATAATTAATCAATATTTTCTATTATGTAATCAACTAATTAATTACTTTTGTGGGTGTTTTCTCTACAGAGTTGGTGACTTTTGTAAGAAGCATCAGTATTTGAAT
>NW_022727803.1:0-1018 GCF_011630105.1 Anneissia japonica
TCTAGAGTTATTCTATGTCTAACACATTCACAATTATCCATAACTGAGAGTGTTTTTGTTATGTAACTATGGTTATTTGGCATAGGCCTACCTTGACTTTGGACAGTGGGGCGTATGTTTTATTGATAAGCTTTAGAATAGATGAAAGTCCATCCTCTGTTAGATACACCTCGCTGTCTGGGTTTATCTCTTGATTAATATATCGCACGTTAGAGTAAGCTTTCCACCCACTAGCGCTCATCACCTCCGCTAAGTACCAAGTGTAATTGTGTACCGTTGGTGCAGTCTGACAAACCTCCGTAAAGTTGTATAGGAAGTATGTTAATACCACGCTAGCCCTGGGATACGTAGCATCCGTCAATCCCTCACTGTTATTGGCTTCTATTATCTCGAATAGCGTCTCAACTGATAAACACTAATAAAAAAAAAAGAAGAATATAAACAATTTCCATGTTAGACCGATAATTTACGTGACGTTCATGTTTTTAATCATCCATTAAATTACTGTAGCACTCATTAAAAATATTATTACTGATATGTTATTATTCGTTTTGTCATATTCGTTATGTCAACTTAACTCTTTATTTTAAAATATAATACCAGTTTAGACCAACGCAACACTGAAAATCATAATGCCAAATCCACTTTTAATATTCAAAAATTGTTGCCAGTCATTTGGGGAAAGGAGAGTCAATGCTTTCAGTGGCGGAACAATGAATTAAACATATAGGGGGCCCGGGGAGGGGCTTTCACAAATGGCGGATCTACCACCCAGCCCCACCATGGTTAGGGCTGAGGTAAGACAAGTTATGTTTATGGCACTTCTAGATGGCCAGAAATGGCACTTTCAGACTTAAAATTTGAATATAATTTTCTTTTTATCTCCATTTTTTTTTCTCGAAAAGTTTAGGATTTCATTGCTCTACTCGGTATGTAAAGGACAGTATTGTTGTAAGCTGAACAAATAACACACACACACACACACCCACACACACACCCACACATATATATATCTATA
>NW_022727804.1:0-718 GCF_011630105.1 Anneissia japonica
TTATGGTAAAACTAGCCAACGTGTTGGTTAGTTTTACTAAAAAAAGTCCAGTGCGATTGTGGCTTAAGACGGACTCGTATCCCATGATTGTATAGATAAAATAGGCAATGATAAATATGTGAGTAAGTTTGACTTACTAAAAGGCTATTGGCAAGTTCCACTGACTGAAAGAGCCAAAAGAGGTATCGGCATTTGGGTGTACGGTAAGAATGGCCCCGGAAAAAATGGCCCCGGAAAAAATGGCCCCGGAAAAAATGGCCCCGGAAATAATGGCCCCGGAAAAAATGGCCCCGGTAAAAATGGCCCCATATGACAGGTAGGTAAAAATGGTCCCAATAATCAAATTCTGAATTAAAACTGATTTTCTTTAGTCATTATATGCAATTTTTTTAATCTTAACTAATTTACTTTTTAAAAGGAATTTCCATAATAATCAAATTCTGTATTAAAACTGATTTTCTTGAGTCAATATATGCATTTTTTATCTTAAATAATTTAGTTTTTAAAAGGAATCTAACATCAAACAAATTGCCATTTACATTTTACTTTTTGCAAGAATTAATATTCAATGATAAAATATTCAAAGATAAATAAAAAGCCCTGAATTACACTTTTTATTTTTTTCCATTTAAATGTTAAAAAATAGCAACAATATAATAAATAAATCAACATAAATCATGCATTTATTAATACTAAAATAATTTACTTGTGGCCGATT
>NW_022727805.1:0-1041 GCF_011630105.1 Anneissia japonica
TATACCGTATATATGTATATATATATGTATATATACATGCACATAATTAATGACTATTGCGAGAGATTTTTAGGCCTACTAGGTAAAATAGTTTATATAAATTAGAACATGCAGGAAAAAGTTAGAGTCATTTATGATTAAAGTCTTCATAAGGTGATCAGGATAAATTGCTCGCCAAGCAACCACTTGAAACAAATGGTATAGTCCTTTAGGAGATTACAATTGATCCAAATCTACTTCTGACGATTTTTTATTTGGTTTGATGTTTTCAAATGTTCTTTAAAATACAACACAAATGAACATGAATAGATCGAAACTTAAAAGAGCATAGGTCTATTTGTAATAAAATTTGGCAAAAAAGACAAATACTTCCATAGGGTTCCCCTTCATGAACTAACGTGAAATGAACATATCCAAGCAAAATTGAACAATTAAGAACAAAATTTTAACAATAGAGTATTTAACCTAAATATAAAACTTCGATAGTTTAACTGACAATAATATGAATATTTGAATTTTTCATAAATACAAATAAAATCATGAGAAGAGAAACAAAGTTCCAAAAACAGATTAAGGCAGCCCCTATTAGGCTACTTTAATTGGCTCGTAGGCACAGAGCTCTCTAAATATGATTTAGTAAAGGTGACTTGTTTTATGTTTTATTATTTTTTATTTATGTTTGTTACCATCAATTTTAGACACAGATGAATGTTCCAGCGAACCTTGTCAGAATGATGCCACATGCATCGATGAGATATCTGGTTTCTCCTGCATTTGTGTGACGGGTTTCATAGGCACCACGTGCGAGACGAACTTTAACGAGTGTTCGACGAATCCCTGCGTTAGAGGCGTTTGTCAAGATCAGGTTAATAAATATGAGTGTGTCTGTCCCGCTGGTTACTTTGGCGATCGATGTGAAGCTGGTAACTACCGTATGCAGTTTATATTTAAGGGAAGGGGCTCGATAATTAAGAGAGAGAGAGAACGATAAGAGGTTTTTCTTAACTACTTAAAATTTAATTTATTTTTTTATTCGAAAAT
>NW_022727806.1:0-796 GCF_011630105.1 Anneissia japonica
AAAGTTATTATTGGTCAGAATCAGCATGATAAGTTCACGGAGATGTGATTTAGATGGGGTTTTGCACCGAATTTGCTTGTAATTTGAAATGCACGCATTAACACCTTCTTTATGAGGGATATTAGTATATAATGACGAAACATCAAGTGTAGCCAGAACAGTATTATTAGGTAAATTTGAAATTTGGTTAATTTTGCGGATAAAGTCCGTGGAGTCCTGAATGTACGAGGGGAGAGCAACAACATATGGTCTCAATAAGTCATCCACATATTCAGAGATTTTTTTCTGTAGCAGTACCGTTGCCCGAAATAATGGGTCTGCCAGGATGGCCTGCTTTGCGGATTTTGGGTAGGACATAGAATCGTCCTGGTGCCGGATCGACCTGGATGAGATGGGGTCCAATTTTGGGATCGATGGAACCTTTTTTAACCATCTTTAATACAGATTTTTCCACTTCCTTAGAAATTTCCGGAGTGGGGTCCCCTGTGAGCTTCCGATAGTGAAGAGGATTGTTTAGTTGTCTTAAGGACTCCTCTTCATAGAATTTAATGTCCATTACGACAGTGGCAGAGCCTTTATCAGCTGGTTTGATGATAATATCATCACGCTGACGCAAATAGGCGATGGCCTGCCTCTCATTTTTTGTGAGATTGTCGCGGAAGTCTGGAATAGGAGTGTGGTTTTTAACGTCCTCCTCAATGGCCTGAATGAAAGTTTCTAAAGCTGGGCAACGATTCTTAGGGGGATTCCAGGTACTTTTAGGTTTGAATTTAGTAACATTGCCCGTGTTATCCGT
>NW_022727806.1:872-1065 GCF_011630105.1 Anneissia japonica
TTGTGGGTCAGCCTGCCTCGGTTTTGGGCAAAATTTGAGTCCTCGGGATAGAAGTTTGGTTTCTCCTTCGGAAAGCTGACAGTTAATTTGAACAACTGAATCCGTGGTGTTGCACGGATTATCACTAGAGCGCCGAATGAACCTTCTAGGTTTACGTGAAAGCGAAATATTGTGCGAAGGTTCGATCACTTGT
>NW_022727807.1:0-3197 GCF_011630105.1 Anneissia japonica
GTAATCCTGGTGGTCCTGGTCCAATAGGCATGAAAGGAGATGTTGGGGAAAAAGGAGAGAAGGGATCAGATGGAAGAGATGGGCTTCCAGGTAAAATAGGACCAATCGGTTTACCAGGTGCTACTGGTGAGAAAGGAGGAAAAGGAGAAAAAGGTGAACAAGCTACCACAATCAGCCAGCCCAAATCTGCCTTCTCAGTTGGATATAATGTAGACCCAGGCCGCCATCCAGTTAGTCCTATGAAATACCCGTTAGTAATTACCAACTTTGGGAATCACTACAATAAAGAAACAGGCAAGTTTGTCTGTCAACATCCAGGCATCTATGTCTTCCAGTTTACATCAGGCTCATCATCTTCCGATAACATTGCAACAAGCATCAAGAAGAATGGGCAATTCATTGTCTCCTCACTTGAGACTGGTTCAGGCTACAATTCAGGCAGCAACATGGTAGTTCTTGATTTAGTAGCAAATGATGAAGTGTGGACTGAGCCGACCAGTGCCGACTATAACTATTACTTCAGTAATGTATACATCTACTGTTCTTTTTCAGGCTTCCTGCTTTATGCATCTGCATAAGGAAATTTCGAAAAGCTAATAGTAAATACACTGTAATTACAAATTCCAAATTTGTAACAGAAGTTTTCATTAGAAGAAATACACAAATATGACAATTTTTAGATTAAATTTTTTTTCTATCATTATTAAATAATGTAGTATTAGTAAAAAGTAGGAATGCTATATTAAGTTTATACCAGCAAAGAATATTCACCAAAAGTGATTTAGCATTAAGAATGTCAACAGCATTACAGTAAGAAATATTAACAACAACATGCCTATACTGGCCTGATACTACTGTGATAGAATATATGGCAATACGATAGAAGGTAGTGATATCTGTATTAAATAACCAGGCCTGGAAATGATATTTTGTGCATCCAACCATGAAAATTATCTTCATCAAATGCCTCCAGCACCAAATCTTTACACTATTATAGTTAGTAGTACCAAAGAGTATAAATAGAACAAGAGCGCAAAGTCCCGTTCGTAAAAACGTCACGCCTGTGTAGGATGCCCACTAACGGTTGTATGTTCTTTTTATTACCCAGTACAGCGCTGCGCGCAGTGCGGTAGGAGTACGCCCGCTATAAACTCAATAAGCAGAAAACAAAAGTACAGTATTTTGTGGAGAACAGATAAACAGACAAACCGACCGTGCGCGGTGGAGTACTGTGTAATAAAAAACATACAAACGTTAGTTGGCGTCCTACACTAGCTGCGTAGGGCGTATCGTTTTTTTACGCTCTCAATGAGCGTTGTTGGCTCTCTTGTTCTATTTATACTCTTTGGTAGTACATTTAGTGGTTTGGAGCAAGCATAAATATCAAATTTAATTAACAGTATGCATTAAATTGTGATGTGTAACTTAAAAAAAACATTTGTTTTCCTAAAATTTCTCCAGGGTAATGGTCAATGCCTGCGAACAGCGGTCGCGCACTTTTCTAGCCCTGCAGGAAAGGTGTGCTTCTCCAACATGAACAAAACAAGAACAATAAAATCTAAATCTATTATTAGCTAATGATTATTATTTACTAAACTCAACAAAAACAAACTAATTACTAATATTAATTGATTAGAAAGAAGAGGTATATAATTAGAATAACTGAGAATGCTAATTAATATTCTAGAGCACTGCCTTATAAACACCAAGATCAAAGCCAATACAAAAGCATAACAAGCAGAAAGGCAGAAAACAAAACACTGCTGTGTTGCCATGGTGCTTGATGTAATTATATAATGAATCATTAGTGCTCAACCGTATCATATAGCCTTGAAGACTATGCTGTTCATTGTGGCCGAAGAAAATGAGATTTCATCGCAAGATAAAGATACTGTAGAGTATTAGCATAACTTTTTTTTTTTATCAATGTAAGCCAGGATTCTCTAAAACCTAATTCAGTTAAATTGTGCTTATAGTATACTTTAGTAAGCAATTTACACTTGTTTTGCAATTCTAAGACCTAATTCTCTTCATTAGCCATTCTTGTAATTATTGCTCAACCAACAGCAACAGTTCTTTTCAGAACCATCTATGTGGTGCACCGCAAGTATTAATATAAATTATTGCTTATTTATTGCATTGTTTGTTTTTATATTTTATATTTCTTATATCGTTTAGTTCTTGTATTATATATTTATTTTATTGTTTATTTATTGTATTGTTTATTTATTAATAAATTATGTCTATCATTATTTTTTTTCAACTATTAGTATTAGCCAAACTTTTATGGTTGATGAAATAGTAATATAAAAAATAAAAATATTTCAATGGTTTCGCAAAAAAGATATTTTGGAATGATGGATGAACAAACATCTCTTTAAAGTGCCTCTTTATGGCGGCTAGGTAGTCATGGACCACGCCCAGACGGACTTCAGCACAAAGACACTGTGAGTTACGGGTTATTCTCCTACTTTTACCTTTACTTTTACATGTAATTTTCATAATAATTTTACTAACAATGGTCGTTATAACATCTATAATGATTAATTTTAAAACAAATTAATAACTATTATTTTATAACAGAAATCTGTAAAAAATATTAATATACTATATATCATTCTACCTAAATCTTACAACTAATTAAAATTTTCTATTTAGCATTTGAGATGTAACAGAAGGTAATTCTGTTCTGGTAATATCCAGTCAAGAAGTACTATTTTCCACCATTGGATTTATTCGGTGTAAACACCAAGGATAGCCCACGAAAGTCTGAAAGAAGAATTATTTCCAGAGGGGTCCTTATTGTGGTGATTGGGCAGTTCACCGGGAGACAATCCCCTACTCTTTTCCGAAGAGTATACTGCGTTCTTTAACGTGCACATGGGCCATAAATGCACACAGGACCAACAGCTTAAATGTCTCATCAGGTACGCTATTGTACCTCGTATTTCGGCCCTCCAGCTGAAACACAAGGAGAGGCAGCGACCTAGACATCTCCACAGTTTAGCGCACACACAGTGGCCAGCACCAGATTAGCCAACTGAGCCATAGTGGGCAAAACCAAATTCGTTGAATATCAACATTAACAATTACTAATCGTACAATGAACTATAAGAATTGGAAATAATTCAAAGAACGGATCAGTACTTGCTTGAGGCCATACATCAAAACACATAAAACCTAGTTCAATTGTATTC
>NW_022727808.1:0-957 GCF_011630105.1 Anneissia japonica
CCCCCTCTCTCTTTCGGGCATCTCTGGATCCGCCCCTGAAGAATGTATGTTTTTTTTTGCATATGTAACAAGTCTCTTCTAAACGTATTCTATACAATAAACATAACGATGTTGACATATTAAGGAAGTGCCACCATTGGTTGTAAATTAAAAATATACTCACCGGTGTCAGCGTCGGTGGCGCTAATGTTTATCAATGTTGTGCCAACTATCGCATCCTCACTAACCACGATACTGTAAGAGGACTCCGTGAATTTTGGCATATTGTCATTGATGTCAAGAATATTGATCGTAAGTGGCCTTGTATCTAAATAAATTATTAATATTTAATATTATATTCAATATTCTAATATTTATCATAAAAAATCTAATATTTATCCATCACCATCAATTGATATTATCAGCATTACCATCATTATCATTATAATCATTTGATATTATCAGCATTTCTAATATTTTCGCCATAATTATTTATGTATAGGGCTTCTGCTTCTTCTTGTTTTTTTCATCAATATAAACACCTAAGTATATAGGCCCTAATATGTTGACCGTACTCTAACCTGGAGCTAACGAAGTTGGTGAGTAATCCTCGGCTTTAATTTCCCGATGATACTCGGTTTTCCTCTCCCTATCAAAAGCTGTTTCTTTCGTCTTAAGTAAACTGCCACGCATGTAAAACAAACTGCAATCAACAAGTTTACCACAGGAGATCGAGTAAGTCACCTGTAGCACGTAAAAAAATTAATAGTTATATCAAATTAATAAGTGATTAATTTGTTCGCAGTCCAATGTGGTACATATGAACTCGTGTTTGGTCATTGAATGTGTAACTACTTTTCTGCAATTTACAACTTTAACCTCTAATTTAGTCCTGATGCACGAGTTTTATTGACTAGCGCAGACTATTTAAATCACTCTCTTTGGTAGCAGGTCGACCCTTGGCAGGGGTGGCGCAAG
>NW_022727809.1:0-2970 GCF_011630105.1 Anneissia japonica
AGATTATAAAACTTCAAGAGGTATGCAGACATTGGAAGCTAAAAATACTGCCACAAAATAGGGGTGCCCTAGTAGAGTAGTACACATAATTTAGAAAATCGTACGCGTTGCTCGAATCTTTTGAAGACCACTCCCTTCGAGGAAGTACTTTTTGCATTGAATCCCAGGCAGCCGGACCTCTTGCGGTTTTATACTCTTTGGGAATACTAAAAGGGGGCCGCAGTAATGCAATCTATCTTCAGTAATTAAATATGTACACAATTTACAACAAAAAGGGGAGAAGACATGTCCCTCTCAGGATCCGCCACTGGTAATGATGTAATAAATGAATTTCTGAAATAAAATCAAATGATTAATAAAAGAATTACTTAAAATTTGTTAAATATTTCAATTATTAGTACTGTAAAATGACAGTGATGTGAAATATGATACAAGATAAATATTTTTGATTTAATAATAATATTATTTTTTCTGGTATTTCCACCATTAGTACAGTACCAACACCATTATGGTAGCATGGACATACTGTACCATAACTAGTCGGTACCTTCAGCAAGAAACCTTTAATTACCTGTACTGTAAGTGCATGTTTACCATAAACACCATCACAGATTTTTTTCCTTTAGGTGTACTACCACCATCACAATAATAATAATAAAATAATATGTCGTTCTTATATAGCGCTAATAATAATAATAATAATAATATAATGTGCAACCTTCACCATGAGAAAATTTATGGTGGTAACAATAACAGTAGGACATCATAAAAATGAATATCATCATGTTATATTGCATTAACAGCTTCATCATCTTGGTTTTAACATGAGCAAAATTACCATTGGACACCATCACCACAAGCACCATCACCTTGGTTATTCACTATTAGCATTATCACCTGGGTTACAATATGGAGGAAATAAATATAATATCTTATTTATTTCCTCCAAGGTTACAATAAATATTATCACTACCAAAGGCACCATACATGGAATCTGTCAACTGCTATTTTTTCATTTAGAATTTTTTTTTTTTTAAATCAAATATCAAAGTAATTCTCTAAATTTCATACTTTGGTAATTTTTAAATCTCAAATCACCATTTCCAGCCAGCAACAAGCATTTTCACTACAATTCATCATATTTTTTCAGTTTTTTCAAATGAAGCTTCATGCGTGTTGGTGATTCTGTGCAGTATAAATATCATTTACAGTATTATGATCCAAAACATGTTTCTACCTGTACCTGAAACTTTTTACTGTCAACAGAATTACACCCTTATTTTGTGGCAGTATTTTTAGCTTCCAATGTCTGCATACCTCTTGAAGTTTTATAATCTTTGGTATTCCCCATTGTCAACAGAATTAATTTTGTTAAAATGACCAAATGATCAAACCATATGTCTGTTAGCTCACCCATTCTCATACCCACCAAGTCTCAAGCATCCTGCGTGAGCATCACGCTTTTTGACCAAACCTCAGCTCTCAAGCCACTCACCTAAAATCTCACGCTTTTCCACTAATCTCAAACTTTAATCATTGAAAATTCAATTGTTCCTATTCTAGCTACAATTGCTTCACGAAATGGATCGATTAGAAACGTAAACAATAGAGTTACACATGTGTGTTATCCAAGTAGGAGACACTGATGGCACTATACATTACGTCATTTCTATTTGAGCACTAGAGATCTATTTTAGAGTGCACCAGAGAACATCTAAGCCCAATATTTTTTTCGGGGCCCTAGGCAGGCCATCGACCAATGCAAATTTGGTTTATTTCCTGTTAAATCTCAAGCCACTATTTACCTCCAACTTGGCATGTATGCATTCTTAATAGATCATTCTGTTGTTGCAGTGAAAGTTGAAAATTTCAGTTCAAACATTTTTCTTAACTGTATACTCTATCTGTTTTGATCAAGTTTAAAGCAATATTTACATTCAAATTTAATTTATATCATATTTTACATTACAAAACACTAACAAACTACCATTATCATCATCAATTTAATGAAAACTAACACTACAGTATTAACAGATGAAAACTAAACTTTGAGTTTAAGACCTTAATATCTCCAATTGCTTATCTACAGTACTGTCAACATCTTTCAACTTTCTACATAACTTCAATACTTTACCATCTGCCCACAACCATTCCTAACACATCTTTCATTTCCAACTATCACATCAAATAAATTACTTCTCAGACTGCTGTACAAAATGTCAAAGGTTAGAGTTTTTTTTTTACTATATGAAAAAAAGTTAGTAAAGGTAGGTGCAAATCAGTTGGCAGGTTAGCCTTTCACCTCTTACCTTTGTATGGCTTTGGCAATGTAGGGGGCAGCATCCCTGCAAGAAAACGCATTTCAATTTCGACTCATGCACTACAGTAGTATCTATGTTAGCTGAACTACGGAACAGCACACTTTGAAAAACTACAGTAGCTTACTTTATAACATTGTTTATTCAGGCAAAAATAGGCAAATGGTAATAAAAAAAAAAACATCAACTAAAGACCACAGCAACTTAATGGAGTGTAAAGTTAGGCACTCACCGAGTTGGTGGGAATATGAGAGGGCAGACCTACCAAGTCTCACGCCTACGACGTGAGACTCGCGCCTCAGCGCCTCTTCTCATGCTCAACTGCCCAACAATAATTTTCTTACGCCGGCAAAAAAAAAACCAAAAAAACGCAACAATACAACTACACCTGTCTCTTATACACATCTAGATGTGTATAAGAGACAGCCTCAGCTCTCAAGCCACTCACCTAAAATCTCACGCTTTTCCACTAATCTCAAACTTTAATCATTGAAAATTCAATTGTTCCTATTCTAGCTACAATTGCTTCACGAAATGGATCGATTAGAAACGTAAACAATAGAGTTACACATGTGTGTTATCCAAGTAGGAGACACTGATGGCACTATACATTACGTCATTTCTATTTGAGCACTAGAGATCTATTTTAGAG
>NW_022727809.1:3802-6943 GCF_011630105.1 Anneissia japonica
CCCCACCGACTCGAAATTTAACAAAATTGGGAGAAATGATTATTGGCCAGAGAAAAGCCTAATTTTCAAAATATTACATAAATCCAATTGTTGAATCAAAAGTTATGAGCCGTCAAAAATTAAGAAAAACCGCAAAAAACCATGAAAATGGACATTATATAGACCTATAGTATAGTAAAATATTTCTGAGTGTTACTGACACATAAGGGTCTGTCTCTTATACACATCTAGATGTGTATAAGAGACAGGTATTACGATCTACGCGGCCCACGTGGCTTCAATTGGGCGATGTTGTAGGCCTTGGCTGGCTACCGTCATTCCTACCCAGGCCTAGCCTACGAAATGACTAGGCGAGAAAGACAAGACGATTGTAGACAAATCGTACGTACTGCATGCCTATTAGAAATCGTTATTGTACCAACAAATCTGTTTTATGAAAAACCTATTTCCTTGATTTGATGACGTACATGAAGTTTAGTGTCTGCTATAGCCTGTTTCAGTCAAAGTTTTTGACTTTCCAAGCAGTTTTTGAAGCAAAGAAATCTAGGCCTAGGTCGGCAAAAAATTGCCGTCCTGTAGCAATTCTGGCTCGGCAATATGGTTGGCAATTGCCAATGTGAAATTCGTGGGCTGTGTACTGTATGCTGACATGGCCCATTTCACAACATTTTCCACCAAGAGCGGTCACTGGAACAAATACTGAACAGACCCAATTAAAGTGTGTTCTGAATAATTTCTTTGCTGATTTTGAAAAATCTAGCAGAAATGGAAACATTTATCTATAGTACTACTGTATAACCAATCATCAGGAGGTAAATCCAGAATTATTGAAACAAGGAGGCACCAGTTTCATATAGGCCAAGATGTACCGTAATAATATAATTATATAAATATTGCATACATTAATGGTATGATTAGCAATTATTTAACATTAGGATTTGTATGCCATTTTGTAGTTTTTTTGCTGCATGACAATCAATTCATAACTGTAAAATGAAATTTACGTGGGTGTATTGAGTGTTACTGAGTATCAGGTATATTAAATATTATGCTCCAGCCAAAGCTTCAACAAAAACACCATGAATATTTAATAAATGCAATGCACGAAATTCATTGTCTTCATTATTGTCGCCATCTATGCTCCCAAAGGCAGCTTACCATATTGTATTACAATACAGTACTGTAACCTTTAAAATGTAGTCATATTGCTCCGAGAGATATTGTTCTTGATCTACCAACTCACCAGTCAGAACAAAGGCATTTATTATTCATGATTTATCATAATTAGTATTACTTTACTCTGCTTTGCAGTTCAAGATAGGAAAGTGTGTCTCTTTGCTACTGTATTATGAGACAAAAACATAATGCAAGGATCTTCTTAATACAGTGAGTCAATCTGTCAATCAATCAATCAATCAATCAACCAATCATTTCAGTAATTCATTCAATAGTCACAGTAGCCTTTCAATGATATCTATTTGTTCTTGATTTGTCTCAATTATATATTTTTAATGCCTGGATTTTTATTGACAATTTAAATGGATTTTTATGCTTTTTAATTGATGATGAATTAAGTGTAACAGTCGATACACACTGTGATCTCAAAATATGAAAAACATTCAGAACATGAGAACTAAGTTTTTGCTGATTTACTTCAGTTTACTAGCCAATGCTAAGAATATTGAAACAGATATGTCAGCTCAGTCTGTTTAAACCTGGGTTGTCAGTGCGGCCGATAAATCGGAATGGATCGTTTTTATCGACGACAAGACATACTGAAAACAATCAACAGATGCATCACTTTGAAAGCATTCACAGGGAGTGGAGTTGTAAGAAGCAGTTAATTAATGCCTGGCCTACAGTAATAAGCGGTGGATTTATACTAGTATAACTCGCATTGTCATGAGCACTTTACTATACGCTAATCAACCTACAGTACGAGGTATCAACTTCACTGCTTTACACATGAATTTCAAACGTACAGTAGGTTTTATTATTTTCTTGCAAATGCCAATTGAAACTAACATTAGTAACTTCAAATATTGAATATTATTTTTATTTATAAATTAAAAAGAAAAAACGCATACTGTAGGAAAAAATATCCAGGTAAAAATATCAAGGAAAAAAGCCTTGAAGGACAATTAACCTACACATCAGCACATGTTTGCAAAGATGCTACAAAATGACATCTCTTCTCTGAGCACAAGAAACAGACTTTTGCAGACAATGGTGAAAGCAAATGGCTCTCTCACTGTGGTAATAAATGTGTAATGACTTGAAAACAAATCCTTACAAAAACAAGGTCCAACGTTTAAATAACTGTACAGAATTGCCAACAAACAATTATAATCAACCATGCAGAATAAAATATTTTGGGTGTCCATTCAGAAGAAAGTGAGGACAAGTATGTACTGTACAATGTATTGCTACACTTGATTTCATATACTGTACTGTAGCAAGCAATTATGATATGGCGACTATGTCGGTCATAACCAACATTTTTTAAGTGTCTGGTCATCTGTTACCATAAAGTATCTAATCTGTACACAATAGCATTAGCAGGGGCAGATTCAAGGGGGAGGGGATAGCCAGTCTGGCCCTCCTACTGTCAATTTTTCAAAGGCCACGAAGGAACACTCTCTGTTTAATACTGGGGGATGTTAAAGACCATTATCATTTCTAAGCACTTGAGTACAGTATATGGATGCTGTATTGCCTTCATTTTGTGCTATTATAATTATCATCTTTCCTTCTAAAAACCATGCCATAACTCAGAGGAACACTGTGTGGTACTATTATACATTGCTACAATTTGCGTAGCTCTACAGTACAGTATTCTATTTCATGAAAATTACAGGGTACAACACTACTGTATCAACTTTAATAATGAAATACTGTAATTCCTAAGACAAAGTAAGACAACACTGAAGTTAAAAAATTAATAAATAAAACAATGAATGAAATACTGTAGAACACCCCATACCATTTTCCTGGAATTTAATTAAATCTGTAGGAACAGGTTGTAAATTAGAAGTGTGGACTTGTGTACCATTGAACTACAGTACTTGCACGCTATTTTTTTTTTTAATCTTAAAAAAATCTAGAGATTTACCCCCAAAAAAACTGAAAAGATTTTTTTTT
>NW_022727809.1:8151-10142 GCF_011630105.1 Anneissia japonica
ATAGTAATAGTAATAATAATAATAATAATAATAATAATAATAGTAATAATAATAATAATAATAATAATAATAATAATAATAATAATAATAATAATAATAATAATAATAATAATAATAATAATAATAATTCTTTATTGGTTCTCATTCAAATTGGAAATATGAAATTGGGGCTTGACCCCTGGCAACCTGTGGCGGCCACAGTTCAGCACCGCCCATCTTAACTACAACACATAAGGGACACATACTGATACAAAACATTATCCTTAACCTGCTTAACTCTCAATATGAGGTTCATTTGAAGAGCCAAGTAATCAGAATCCAATTAAAACCCAAATCTGGCAGGGTTTGAACTGGGGTCTTCAGCACAAGAAGAAGGAACAATAACTCTCAGCCAACTGCTCAGCACAATAATAATTATGTCCAACCTCTTGGACATTTTGTTGCTAGTATTCATTGTCAGCATTGTTATATAGGAATTCTTAGATCTGGAATTACAGTATAATAATTTTTAAAAAATCAAATGATAATGATGCAACAATAGAGGCAACACTGGAATAATTTTTGTAGTTTTTTTTCTATACTTGAAGGTTTTTAATGAATATAAAAAAATCACCTTTGGCCGGTTCAAACCGCTTGTTTTTTACGACTGAACACTGGTTATCTGTAAAACTCAATCTTAGAACTGAGCTTAGTTATACATGCTAAACTAAAAATTCACTTTGGCCCTCCAAACCATTTTTATGTCCAACCTTGATAGTGTCAAAGTACATTTCAATTCAATACAATGTCTTTTTCATTTCAAAACAAAAGAATTACTGTTAATTTGAAAAAGTGTGTTAGTTTGTTTTGTTGGTTTTATTTTTCAGCTCATCGTTTGGACCCCAGCTGAGAAGAGAGAACATAAAGGCAGAGTTGATGAAGAAATTTAATTTAAAAGAATGCACAACATATAATGCAAATTTTACATGGGTTATTAATCAATGAATAATTGTTGAATTGTTTTCTCGAAGTTTTTGGAAAAAGCAGTTCATAATTCTATCGCAGTAGATCCAATGTTTCAATTTTTTATGTTCTTTAACAAGGCAATGCCTAACTTGACTTTCAATTGAGAAAAGAGGACACTTTTACATGAGAGTATCATTGCATCATTGATGACTGACTACTATTTTGATAGTAGAATGTAAGACATTTTAAGATATAAAAAGTGTGTAGAATAAAATTCATTTATGAACCACATTAAATGTTTATTCTCTTCTTTCTAAATGCATATCACAAAAACACTGAGTTATTAAAAATGATAATAAAAATCTAATCATTATTATTATTATTATTGCCATTGGTATGCATTTGATTTAATTTCGAATTTCAACAAACGAGAAAGACTTCTTTCTTATATAAAATAATTTACATAGTAATGACAACCAGTATAAAATACTGTTGTTAAACCAGCTGTTGAACAATGCACACCTCTCCACCGTCCCCCCCTTTTCTCTACACACATACACAAGCTCACAAACGAATTTTTAACAATTTTGTGATCATTATAATAGATAATTATTATCGTCATTGATTTTATCGCCACTATTCTGGTATTTATTATTCTTCTTCTGCTAATATTATCATTATTGTCAATTTATTAGTATGATCATAACCAGAATCGCTATTATTGAAAACGGTATTGTTTCCATCATCATTAATATCGTCATGATTCAGTATTATAATGATATGATAGAGATAAACTCTAAATCATCTTGTGGTAATGCTGTAAATATATATAAATAGATTTCAGACTCCGGAGGAATAACATTTTTTGATATGTTGTAGATCTGATTTTTCTAAGACAGAAAAAAGTTGTTTGACGAAGAACTGGGGAACGGTGAATGAGGTACAGATTTTTGAATATTTAAAAACTGGGGATAAAAGGTGTAAAATTGGGCGGTTACGCCCCTTTTTCCTCAGCTCCCCCTCCCCCCCCCCACTTTCGGTCTGGT
>NW_022727809.1:10200-11999 GCF_011630105.1 Anneissia japonica
CCCCCCCAGTCGGACATTTAGCCCCCATAAATTATATCCTAGGGCCGCCACTGGAGATGAGATGATGTAGATGAGTAAGATAAATATTTTGTCGGAATAGGAAGAGAATTTATGAGAAGCAACATAAACTACTCAGTCACAACGAGATATCGATACACTGCCCGGCGCCCGATGGCAAAATATACGCTTTCAGTAAAATTTTATTTTTGCATTTGGATGAGTCTGTTCGCATATAAGCCTACTGTAGCTCTCGAACTTTTTTAGTAGGCCTGTTTCTACCAAGCATTTTACTTGGATTTTTAAATTACTATTAAAGCAATCTACTAACAGGGAAGTAAACAATGCCTGGATGGATCTTGGTTGAGAAAAAATGATTCGTAAGTGATAACTGACAACGCTTGGGAGGTAAATGATCATGGTTGAGCAAACCCTTATTCCGTTTCTGTGTATGACCGAATTTTATGGGCAATAGCTTCTTTGTATGAAAGGCCTAAATAAATTGTGGTGAATAAAATGACACCGTAGTATTAGCAAATATCTATTTCAACATTTATTTTAAAATTTGCAGCACTACATAATCAAAGCACGTCAAGTATTATGCATTTGTCATTGAGTACAATTGATGGGCCATTTATTTCCAAACATTTATTGACGTAGCTATCGGTAGATTTCCCGTTGATTTATAATATGTCAGTACTGGGGAGGGACAACTTGATTTCCTGCTCCACAAAGCAGCCATTCGTAGATGCCTATATGGAAACCTACCTAAAATGGCCTAAATTGCCACAAGACGAACTTCGGCTTTGAATATATGAAAAATTGAAATGTGTTAAACTAAGTATGCAAGGCACTAATCATTAGAGGTATTGGTTCCACCAGCCTACACGTTTCAATAAATATTCATAATAATATTGCAAATTACACAACCTGAAATTTTTAGTAAAGAGTAAAAATACATTACTTATAATTATTACCTTCTACAAAATTCAAGCACATCAATCATCTACAAAACAGTAGCAGTAGTAGTAGAAGTAGAAATACAAATCGGTAAAAGTACATCAATAATCCGTTAATACCATAGAAACTACAAATTCACATCCATATAGGCATAACTAATTACATTATACACAAAATACAGGCTAAATCAAGGACTTTTGTTAATAGTCCTTGCTAAAATGTCGAACAAATAGTAAACTACTTTAATCTGGTATTTTACCTTAGATCATCCATAAATGCTAAATCAAACCATTTCACGACAGCAATAATAAATTTGCGAAATATGAAATTAATTATCTGAATTAGAAACGTCAAAAATTATTTGTGATATCTTAAAATAATCTACACATCTTACCTCAAATACAATTTAAGCAACTATAGTGAAATACAAATCCGTAAATGTACATCAATAATTCGTCACTACAATTCATATTCAATAGGCTCAACTATTAGTAGTAGCAATAGTATCAGCAGCAGTAGCAGCAGCTGTAGCAGTAGTAGTAGTAGTAGCAGCAGCAGTAGTAGTAGTAGTAGCAGTAGTAGCAGTAGCAGCAGCAGCATTAGTAGTAGCAGTAGCAGCAGCAGCAGTAGTAGTAGCAGTAGCACTGGTAGCAGTAGTAGTAGAGCTATATTTATTCACGAATACACATCTTAAATTAGATACAATTCATAGTAAATATACAAATCGGTAAAAGTACATCACTAATTCGTCACAGTAGTAACTACAATTTCACATATGCTATTATTTGTGATATTCCAATGCGCTGTACATACCTTAATCAATAGGCCTATAGTTAAATAGA
>NW_022727810.1:0-1697 GCF_011630105.1 Anneissia japonica
CGGGTGTTTCCGTATCACTGATAACAATGATTTCATCGTCGCTGATAACAATTGGTTCTTCATTAATCGATGAAAAATTTATAGCGGGGAGCTCATCCTCACTGCTGCTGCTAATAATAATTGGTTCGTTGTAAGACGTTAGGTCGATAGCAGGAAGCCCATCCTCACTGCTGCTGCCAATAATGATTGGTTCATCGTTGAAAGAAAATCGGGTAGCCATGGTTGATAAAGCAACACTTGTAGAGTTCGATACACTTGTAGAGTTCGATAAGAAGAGCTTATATATTCTCCAAGTTTTAAAGTAATTTTTATTAATCCGCATAAATATTAAAATCATTTATACTGGTTGTCGGAAATTTGTACCATCAAATTTTTGTTTTTCTTCCTCTGCGTGTTTCCTCTTTCATTTTGAATTCGACTTTAATAATTTAACATAGTCAAATTGTATTGGTTGCTACCATCCGTTATCTCCATCATTCGGGCTTAAGCAGTATGAACATCCGGGACAAGTGTGTCAATATACACATATTTCACACATCCCAGTCGAGTATGTGCATGAACAATCAGGGGCAACTAAAACATTGTTGATAATCTTTTCATCATCGTTTGTTTCGTCGGGATGTTTCCCATTGTCGTTTTCATCCGTTCCAACACCACATTTATCTGTACCGTTGATCTCTTGTAGCATATCTTCAACTTCATTAGATCGTCGTAGCATTTGATACCATTGATTTATAGAAAGATTAATTCCCTTTCTACTAGGGAAAAATTTTCCACGGTCTTCTTTTCGGTAGTATTCGCGGATGCAGATATATGTTTTCCCGTTCCACCTCTGTGCGACAACATGTCTCTCTTTCGATAAATGGATACGTTTGGTTGCCATGACAGTTTCTGCATTCTCCATAATAGGTCGTAGTGTTGGCGTGAACGATGCGCTAGCATTTGGCCCAATTTCAACTTTCTGTTTCTTGGTAGGCTGCATAACGCGTTGCATAGTCGCCTTTGCCTTCTCGGTGATCTTGGAGTCAGTGAGATCGGTTGTTGGCTTATAGAAGTTCATTCTTGCAGAATTATATGTAAACAGAGGAGAAATAACAGTCAGAGAGATGATGTTGACTTCAACGACAAAATAATTTAATTCGAATAGGAACTAGGAAATTATACCAAACTATATCTTAACCCCCAACTTGACCGGGCAATAGATGCCAGCACACATCAAGCTAGTAAAATAAAGTAAAGTAGTATTAATTATAAGATCCATATAATCATATCAACAATCATAAAAATAATAGTTAGTTAGCATAAAACAATAATAGCAACCATGAAAGTACAGCCATTGCGAGGTGCAAACACAACTGACCGATTGGTTCATTATATCTAGTATTAATTATGGCATTGAACTTCGTAAGAAACCATTGGCTTAAAATTACAAAGTAACAATAATAATTAATAATCAATACACCAATAAACCGGTGCACAGTGATAGTAACATAGGTTCCATTAAGGTACTGATAATGATTCAACTGGCTTACTGCCTTACAGAAAACATAAAATGAAATAATCATTAAATCAAAATGAAATTAATTACTAATGTAAGAATAGCAAATAAAGGTGCTGTCTAACATGATTATTAAAGTATAATAATCATAACATCTCTCATAGTAACAGTTCAATCACAATAATCATAAAAAGGTACA
>NW_022727811.1:0-640 GCF_011630105.1 Anneissia japonica
CTCCAATAATATCAAATGGTAGTTTGAGTGATGCCAAGAGTTGTTTAATTTGATCAATTTTTTTTAAATGCTTCTAGAATTAAAATGAATAGTAGAGAAAATTTCACTGGAGGTTTTTGTGACAGGGAAATCATCAGGGTCATAATATTCTGAGATATTTTGATTATTATTAGAAAAAAACTGAGAATCAGGATCAATATTTGAGGAAAAATTATCTGAATTGTTTAAAAAGGGAGAAAAACATAGGTTGGATAACCGATCAGGACTCGAGGTGCTGTTACAACTACAATTAACATGAGACACAATTACATAGAAAAAACAAGCACAAACAATCAGTTAAGAAATACAGTTTTTAAAGCAAAAGTTACAAAAAAATCAAGGAAGTCAGAAGTATAAAAAAGCTCAAAAGAATCAAAAATTACATGAAAAGTTAGACAAATTAAGGTAGGCATAAAAAATTAAGATAAATAAATGGTGTAAAAAAAATAAATAAATACAAATTAATAAATATATATATATATATACATATTTTCATAAATATACAGTATATATATACAAATAATAATAAAAAAAAATAATAATAATAAATATATATATATATAATTATATATATATATATATATGATATTGAAGAAAGTTA
>NW_022727812.1:0-253 GCF_011630105.1 Anneissia japonica
ATCATGTCCTTGATCTCTTTAGTCGTCTTGAGGTCGTTTATGGCGTCGATGGCGTACACTTCGTCGGTGTAGGGGGAGAAAAACCTAGAGTCTCTAAGGAGGCCTCTCACCAGCATATCGAAACGGTCTCCGCGAAACGACGCTGCCCACGTGACGACGAACCGGTGCACGTCCTCGTTTCTGCCGCACATTCTCCGTTTCCTGTTCAGGTAGAAGTCCACGAAGGAGGCCGGTATCGAGCACAGCCAGGGGG
>NW_022727812.1:316-891 GCF_011630105.1 Anneissia japonica
TACTCTAACCGCTTTACCGCGACCGATGCAGACGTAGATCAACTTGACCATCGTTCGGGTCTCGTTCGAATCGGTCAGCATCGCCTTGGTTTCTTCGAGCACGGTGGTCATCGTGTCGCAGTCCAAACGAGGAAAGATGGACCATCCTTCGATCAAGGATCTGACTATCAGATCCATCGAACGTCCGTCGTCCAGGTACATGGCCAGTTTTATCATCGGAACGATGTTTCTCCACGTAACGTCCCTTACAGTTTCCAAACGGCTGAGCTGCCTCACGGCAAAAACGTCCATCCATTTTTCCACGGCGTAAAATATTTCGCGACCGGGTCTCGATCGTTTGTATTCCAACGTCCGCAAAAGAGGGACCGCTGGGTTCTCGTGTCGGACGTTGTATTCGGGATCAGATTCGCCGTAGAATTCGCCCCGGTAGTATGGATTGGGGTCGTATTCCTCGTCCGAAACTCGCCGGATCGGACCGTTTATTTTCACCGTTATTTCAGCCATGTTTAGCGGTGCTACCGCGTGCACTTTTCGGGTAGCGCCAGCTGCAGCGGACGTCGAAGGAATCTCATCTT
>NW_022727813.1:0-1845 GCF_011630105.1 Anneissia japonica
AAAAAAAAAAATCATCAAAAGTAATACAATATGTGGAAATTAAAGCCCACTATCCTGTTATTGGTATCCATCACACCACAATCTGTCATAATTGCTTACATGCTAGTTGCCTTAAAAGAGGAGTTGAATAGTTTAGTGGTTAAGGAGATGCTTGCCTTCTAATGCCATGGTCCTGGGTTCAATTCCCATGATAGCAGGACTTTTTCTCATGACTTAACAACAACTGTTCTGGTTAAGCTTCCTAAAGAGAATTTGCTGTGAAGTATCACATTATTTTATTTATTTTATAGTTATTTTAAATATCAGCCACCCTTTTAGGATATGCTGGATAATACCCTCTAAAATATGGTTAAAAAAAAGAAGACAAAAGAAGATAACAATAGTTGAAAACATACTTTGACTAACTTTAATATGATTCCATGTAATTGATAGCAATTGTAATTTAATAATTGTAAATTATAATCAACAGACAGCCCTAAGGTTGTTTTTTTTTTATATTAAATAAATGATATAATCAAGGAAAGACAGAGTTCATGAAATTTAAACATTATAAATGGATTTGAGATATACATAAAGACTATTTAATGGTTATATTCCGATGCAGGGCTTTATTATTTTCAATATTTTTTGCAAAATTAGTATTAAATGGTTGAGATTTGCCCAGTACCAGGATGTTGATGAGTAATTGTATTGTCTCCAAGGTCATTCCTCTGAATCACGTGGTGTAAGATTCCAAACCTATGATAGTGGCAGCAGTACAATTTCCTCTCAATTTTCTCTGCCTCTCCAATTTTTTTAATTTTTTTTTTCCATTTTACGAAATGTACGAAAATCTAGCTAACTCTCATCAGTAAAATTCCTCTCTCGATCGTTCGTGGTTGAGCATACATTTGGTATGAATTATGTCTACAGTAATGCTTGAACTTTTATTTGCTTTTAATGTGTCTACTTGGTAAAATTTAGAAAGTAGTATCTGTTTCCCATCAACCATCTTGGATTTGCCATCATAGAGTTTAAGAAAAAGAAATAAAAAGTGCCTTCATTCTCCTTTTTTTCAAAATATTAGGACGAGAAACTACTTTTTTTTTGTACTTGGCCAAAAATGTCTGAATAAGTGAGTTTTAGTTGTGACTTACAGGACACAGCATTTAGCTGTGATTAAACGCCCTCTAATGCATTAGACATGTAAACATTGGAATTCGTAAAAACAAAAAAAGAAAGAAAATTGAAAAAAATTAAAGTTCTAAAAATTAGAGAGATTTATAACATAGTATGTACATTATGTTGTTTCCATTGTAATTTAGTCAAATACTTAAAAAGGACATGGCATACACGCAAGGAAACCTACTAGAGGGCGCCTTTCTTAACTGGATTTTTTTAATATAAAGTTGTTAATTTGGGATTCTTTTAAATGAGTGGTTTCACTTAAAAAATGAGATTTCTTTCTATATTTTTGGGTAGTAGTATAATTTTATGAAATGGTGCACAATTTTCAGGAGTCTGCAAACCTCTTTATAAATTCTTCCTTAAAGGCATTTAAGTTATGTATTATTTATAATATTTGTGTTATTTAGGTTTTGTATTTACATGTGAATGGCTTTTCCCAGACATAGTGTCCATTTTGGACATTAATTTTATCTAGAATCTTAATTCCTGATTCTTAGATCAGTTCAGAAAGTTTTTGGGGAATTTTTTATTGGTAACCACCGAGACTAATTTACAGGTCAGAATTTATTAGTATATATTGGTGCGATTATTGTTAGATTATGTTTCCTGTCATTGTGATCTTAATTTCAGTTTTAACCAAATATCGAAACTCATACTTTGCCTAAAGTTATTGACTTT
>NW_022727814.1:0-504 GCF_011630105.1 Anneissia japonica
TAAGTTTTTACTGATTTTGTTATTGTTGCACATCTTTACGGTTGTGCCTCTGTTATAAAAGAGAATCTTCCTGTTGTAAATTCTGTTAAGTTATTGGGGTGGTCTTTGATAACGACCTCAAATGGTCAAGTAATACTGATGCTATCATCGCCAAAGCAAATTGTAAACTTTTTATTTTGTGGTCGTTGAGGAGAGCTGGTTTCAATTGTGATGAACTCCTAACGATATACATGAGTTATGTACGGTCTGTTCTTGAGTATGCTGCGCCTCTGTGGCACCCAGGCTTAACTAAACAACAAAGCATAGCGATTGAGCGTATCCAAACGCGAGTTTGTCGGTGCATTTTAGCCGATAAGTTTATTAGTTATAGTGATGCCCTTTCGCAGCTAGGACTGGAGAGACTGTCTGACCGTAGGGTCTCACTATGTACAAAATTTGGTAAAAAAGCAGTACAATCTAATAGATTTCATAATTGGTTTCCAATTAATGATGCATGTCACACCA
>NW_022727815.1:0-600 GCF_011630105.1 Anneissia japonica
AAATAAATATAGGCCTAGCTTAAATTAGACAATAAATTACATAACGTTGAACCCAATCAATTTGGGTTAAGATGACAAGCTTAACATTTGGTTTATGTTATTATTTATGTTGTTTATGTAATTATAATGTAAATTATTCATAGTTTCCCATGTTTTTCGTTGTTCTTGATATTTCCACGGAATATAAAAGAATAAGTTAAAATTTACGTATACACTACCGACACGAAGTTTTAATGCATTTCAACTAATATAATGATTACAAGACAATAATAATAATAATAACAAGTAATAACAATAATAATAATAACAATAATAATAATAATAATAATAATAATAATAATAATAATAATAATAATAATAATAATAATAATAATAATAATAATAATAATAATAATAATAATAATAATAATGATGAAATCTTTTAAAGCGCCGGTATCCGCTTAAAAAACGCTCAAGGCGCCCCTCCACAAGAAGTAAAACAAAAATGACAGACAAAAGAACGATGAAGTTTAAGAACCAGAAACAATTAAATTAAATGAGCCGTACTTGGGTCAGCGTCATTCTCTCTATGTAACCATGTAGTCACAGATACTCTACACA
>NW_022727816.1:0-893 GCF_011630105.1 Anneissia japonica
AAATACCCAAAAAGTTGTGCCTACCAAATATTTGATTTATTTTGTATCCTTGTTTGTACATTTGGATAGCGCATTACGGCCCCTTTTGTAGTTTTATAAAGGGCATGAATAATATTCAATAATAAATTACCTGTATTTAATTATTCATTCTTTTCTACACATTTTTTAAACAGTTATAATTGTGGTACTTTTGTACCGTTATTTGTATTATGTATTTGTATTATCACACATATGAATATTCTATTGTGTGATGCTTTGTTCAATATTATTCCATAATTTTATAAAGTCATAATTTTGTAAATTTTATGTTTATTATTTTAGAGGACAGCTGACTTATTTTAATTATGGTAATTTATTGTATTGAGTTGACCTTTGTCTTTTAAACCGTTTTTTAAATAGTCGATTAAATAAATGAATTGAATGAAACTATTTTCAATTATACACCAGGGGGGTAAGAATCACGATGTAATCTCTTGAAATATCTTGACGTTTAAAATTCTATATTTGCTTTACATCATAAATAACAGCGAACATACTGTACATTAATTGTGGTTGTGTTTTACAGTGTACAGTAGCTATATTCTATTTATAATGTGGTTTCATTCCCAAGAAGGATGCAGGTGGAGGCTTATTCGGTAGATTAAAAAGTGGAGTCTCCTTATTGTCGGACATTGCTGTTAAAAAAGAGGAGAAACCTAAAGCCTGTAGAGATGATTCGTCTCAGTTTGAAAAAAGAACTGCTGTAATCGAGGTAGAAAAAAAATATGCCAAAGACATGCATACCGTATCCACTGGAATTTAATAGTCGACTAACATATTTATTTGTCAGTGGTAAAAGCTTAACTAACTTCCGCTTCGCTGTATTTTCTTGATATTTGAAATATATTCAATCT
>NW_022727817.1:0-1223 GCF_011630105.1 Anneissia japonica
TCACTAACTAAGCTGTCAAAATTTCAGGGATTAAAAACTGTTTAGTGCGAGCAGTGCTACCGTATGTGCGAGGTGTTGTATACTATTGCGATTGTATGGGTTGCAGTGGTGCGCCAGCTCTTCCCCGACAGATGGCTGGTACCCCCAACAGTTGGTTAGTACCCCCGACATCCTTTTAAATAAAGAATCCCATAATTAACACAAATTTTTATTATCTTTTAATGAAAATATTCCCTGACAAATTAAATTTTTCGCTTACCGGGGAGGGGGACTAGGCTTCCCCGACATAGGTGGGGGGGGGCGTGGATCCCCTTGTCGGAGAGCTTCCACACCACGTCTTCCTGGTGCCGCCCCTACCAAAGCGCAAATTTGTTTTAAAAGGTAGGGGGACATTTCGTGAGACCACACCGAAATCAGCCCCACCATGTCTAAAATCTAAATAACCTGTGGGGAAATAGTACCTCTAGATGGCCGGAAATAACACTTTAATGTAGTAAAATTCGTCATCATCACATCACCGTTATAGTCAAGTCAAAATGAAGTGCCAAAAAATTTCTCATATCTTTTATCAGCGATTTTCGCCAACCAGATCCAATTAGTGTGATGTACCATATAAGAAAACTTAGAAAACATTGCATTTGATGTATTTACTTTTACTTTGCCTATAACTTCGAAGCAGTGAGTCCACACCCACCTCAGCCCCACCATGGTTAAGGCTGAGGGCTGAAAATTTGAGGAAATAGTACCTCAAGCTGGACGCGGCAATGACATTCTTATATAAGTCATATCATAACATCACCATGATCTTCTATCATTTTCGGCTATAATAGAGATCTAATTTATCTCTACCATAGAAAATAAAACTTAAATCTCGTTACAAGGCACTATAATTACGGTTGCCTCTCTCCACCCAAGTGTGTATCTGGTAGGTTCCAACACAACTGCGCTGATTACTAGCTGCAATATTATGGAATAAAAATATAATTTAATTTAATAATTTAATTTGGTCTTGAGTATGTGTTCCATATGTGTTTGATCCAATGACCGGGGTAGTAATATTAAGCGCTTAGGAGCTTTGTGCATGAAGCGCTATAAGAACAACATGTTATTATTATTATTGTTATTGTTATTGTTATTGTTATTGTTATTGTTGTTGTTGTTGTTGTTGTTGTTATTGTTATTATCATCATCATCATCATCATCATCATCATCATCATCATCAC
>NW_022727818.1:0-577 GCF_011630105.1 Anneissia japonica
AAGAATTTGTATTGGCTCAAGAATAAGCTTTAAAATTTTAACACTGTGTACAAAGGGGGGGAGCCCTGGATACGTCCCTGATTGTTTCCCTTTTCGAAGGGGTGTTCCGTTTACTTATTATATTTACCAAATTTGTTGATTGTTTTATACTGTCATTGATATATTTTATTCAGTTCAGTATTAACATTTATTCTAGACATTACTTTTCCTCAACATCTTTAGGTTCCTGTCCAAGCCTCAGAATGGTTTCAATCACTACATCTACCACAAATCTGGAGAAACTTTATGGAAAGAGCTTTTTTTGCCATCTTGGAGGTAAGATTTTTACAGGCAGGCAAAACGTACACAGCCCATAATCGGTACTTTATATCATTTCACATTGTTACTGTAACTAGAGAGAATTTATATTTTTTTTTAAAACCAACAAATTTTTTTAAGATGTGATTCCATGTAAAACAAATCTTTGTATTTGATTTTCTCGCATCTTTAAAATTTTCAGGGGAGGAAAGCTGAGCTTGAGATTCAGGAAAGTCATGGTCACCGTGACGATGAAGAGGATGATTTGACAACTGTTCAG
>NW_022727819.1:0-978 GCF_011630105.1 Anneissia japonica
AAAAATATAACTTTAAAAAATCCTATTCAAACTTCAAAAGGACCCTTCAATAATATTAGGTTTTAAAGGCTATAGTTATTGATTATATTCATTACAATTTACCTATTACCTATTTCCAAAACGCTGCAAGTAGAAAAAAAACAACAATAAAAGCCCTTACGTATACGATGGACTAATATACTTTTTGAAATCATTTCTAAAGCAATAAAATATCGTCACGCACATTCGTATTTGTGGTATTTTAAAGTTGGTTCAACTAGTATTGTGTACGTTTTTAAATACTTCAGATCATCAAAACTTCATGAATACACTTTAGATTTACTTCACTGCAAGTAGGTCGATGACTGTTCTATTATTGAATGGTAATTGTTATTATCGTGATGGAATAATACATGGATTTGCGCCAGAAGAATCAATTAGTGGGGGCCTATATGTGTAATTTTTCCCAACCTGTCGTGAAAATGTACTGAATACTCAGTGCGTGTGAAAACACTTGCAAAAAATATTTGCAAGTTGTTCTCCAGTGGCCCTCGAACCCACGTTCTCCAGATCACTAGCCTGGCATCATGCCTTTAGACCACCGAGCTTGCACCTGGTGGTCAGGGTTGAATTCGAGCCAAAGTTATAAGCAGCGAGTACTATTTTTGCAAGTGTTTTCACATGTACTGAGTATTCAGTAAATTTTCACGACGGGTTGGACACAATTCCACCTATGTGTTCTATTAATGTTGTCAATATTATAATATATCATAGATTCATGAAATGCTTAATAGGCCCTAAACGATAACATGACTTCACCACAGTTTGTTCTCAATACTCTTTAATTTTTTAAACAAAATATGTTTTAGATATTTCTGAGCGTTAATGCCGTCCCGCATCTGTTTTAAAAAACCTCTGAATGTATAAGCATTCAGAGTTTCGCCTGAGTATACCCCACTAGAGGCTCTGTCTCTATGTCCGACCAGGTGCATTTTTACC
>NW_022727820.1:0-662 GCF_011630105.1 Anneissia japonica
ATTCTTCCAGCTTTCTGACGGCCGCCTGGCGCACGGCGGGATGCCACCTGGCGGGTTCCGTCAGGGACTCGGCCTCCTCCTCGGAGAGGACGCCGAGGATGCGCAGCGCCGGAATTCGAAGCTCAGAAGCTCGGTCGCCTAACACCTTGTTGAACCTTCCGGCCATGACCGCGTTGCACATATCTCGCTGGAATGGCTCCAGACGAATGTTGCATTCCTTGCAGAAGAATTCCAGAGTGAACTTGACGTTCCGAACGTGTTTTAACGCTTTCTCTTCCGCGCCGACGGTCTCGCCCAAATCAACGCATGCGGAGAGCGGCTTCAAAACTCTCAGCCTGGCTTCTCTGCGCATCCTCTCATCGATCCTCTCGCAAATCCTGCGCATCTGCCTTTCGTGCGGAAGCATGGCGTGCATGGCGTATCGGCGAGAGACACGCTACTAAGGATGTTCAACGCTACGGTTAAGGATTATTGCAAATTCAAGTGGGATCGAATGTATCTCGATGCGTATAAGTGAAATTGTCATGTTGGGAAATAAATCATTCGAAACCAAAACCTTTTCGTTACCAATTGTCTTTTACTTTTTTTTTGTTTATATAGTAAAAGAGAGAAAAAGACAAAGAGACACACGGAGAGATGAATAACTTGGACGTACCTCTTCC
>NW_022727821.1:0-4110 GCF_011630105.1 Anneissia japonica
CAACATTGAAATTTAGAAGCCACTTTGTTTCCAGTGCGATGCGCGTTCTGTATCTAACGTGATGTACGTTCCTGTGTATAATATTGTATAATACAATCATCGGCCTCCTGTATTGTTTAATTTCATAATGGTCTTTTTAGCAGTCGAATTTCATATATATATGAATTCTAATACACTGTCCATACTAAGTGATGTTAATTATAAAATATAATTGTAAACCCAATTAAGTGTGTGAAATTAATATGCAATGTACGTAACACATATACTTTGCATGGTTTTATCGGGAAGATTATGACACAAAATGGACGGTGTGTACGACGTGACTTTCGAAAACCAAGGAGTGGAATGTCGCAACTCTTTGTATTCCCACATTGCATTTCGGTGGAACATTTTTTTATTTATTTTGTTTTTTCTGTGGAGAAGTCTATCTTGTGTTTCTAGTATCTTTGATACTGGAAAGTTTCTTCGGTTATGGTTGGTGTGCTGTCTCTTATACACATCTAGATTACAATGATCATTGAGAGTAGTCGTTGCTACGATAAGGCCAAAAATGTTTGTTTGCCCTCCTCCACCCGCCCCTAACTCATTTTAAAAATAGGGGCGGAAAAACAAAAATAACTAAAAGAAATGGGGGTTTTTAGCTTTTTTCTCCACGTATTGAAAGAAACTTTAGTGGCTCTATTTTTTTCGTTTTTCAAAAAAGGAAGGGCAAACAAACAATTTATTTATTTTTTTGCCAAATGATTCGTTTATATTTCAGATCCACTCTGCAAGTTTTCCAAGCATCAAGGATTGACGCAGCATTCCTTCTTAATACCGCACGATGATTTTTTAATCCAGTGGTGGGTATTTTCTGAAGGGGAGTTTCGAGTGGCAAGAGTATTAGATCTTGGATATGAATTTGTTATGGGGTAACAATAGTATAATTTTATTTCCGTTTTTCTGACTTATTTAGTTATTTTAACAATAATTGTACTAATCCTAATTAGCCTCCCCAAAGGCGCGAAGCCTAGAGTTCTTGCGTGTGTGTATATATATAACTTTTATTTGCATAATTTAATATTTCATTAATCAAGAAATTTACGCTTTTACCACGATAACAATAAATTTTGGTTAAGTCCGATTGATTTTATACTTGGAAGAATACAAGGCCTATTGTTTTGGTACTTGTGTGAATATGCTAATTTCTCATTTGAATAATTAATATTTCACTAATCAGAAAAAGTACGCTAGTTACCAGGATAATTCAAATTTTGAAAAGTCTAATTGGTTTCCAATTAGCACAATGCAAGATGGATAATAAAGTGATGAACCCTATTTTTGCTCATTGCTCATTTGCATAATTAATATTTTACTAATCAGATAATTTACGCTAATACCATCATTTGCCATTAAACAAAATCTAATTTTATTAGTTGAACTTGTAATATTTCTTCATTATTTCGTTTTAGCTGTTGAAATAAATCGTTTGTTAGCACGATAACTAAAGTTTGTTAATTCTGATTAGTTTCAAACACCCACTCTCAAAGAAAAATCAGACGATGGGAAGGCTACGCTTTTAATGCGCAGTGTAAAAGAAGGAGCATTCTTTAGTTTTATTTTAGGGCTAAATTCGACATTTTGTATTATTTTTTTCATATCAATCTCTTAATGAATAAGGTTTTCTTATTGAAATTGTTGAACTATCAATCTGATAAGCGTAGATAAAGAATTGTTCTATACTTACCAATTAACGATACCAGTAAAACACAGAAACAACAACAATAACTGGTTTATTAGCTGTAATGCAATGTAATGTAACAATAATTGTACACTATGGCAAATGAAGATTGCAAATAACCGTTGATGATATTACATTTCAGAGTCTGGCACAACCTGTTAGTAATCGCAGGAGAAGATTGTATTAAAGTTTATATCCTTGAAAGAAAAGAGAACGAATACAACTTTCGTTTAAGAAATATGACTATTGAGCTAACAGAGAATTTGTTTTTAATTCATTATTCAGTCAGTGTTTGGGACAGAAAGGTTGGGGTAAGTTTATTGAAAGATTTGCCAAAAAGGGATGCCTGAAATGTGGGGTAACGAGGTTTGAAAACTCAATAAATAATTTACTACCATTTTTATTTTGTTTTTTGTGGAGGGCCTTATTTATTAATATACATTTTTCTTGTATTGAGAACCAGTAAAACTTTGCCCAGACTCAGTTTTTTTTTTGTTTTTTTTTTGCTGATTTCAGGCTCAAACGGTAGTATTATCTCGATCGGCCCCATTTTCGGCCACACCTTTTCCATCTCTGGAACCCCCCCCCCCCCCCCCCCCCCCTTATAGGTTATTACATACTATAGTCAAACCTACTACAAATAAGGTACGAATAAGATATGTTGGTTTTTCTATTTGGCATTTTACCTCAGCCTCAATTTGTTCTTAATTTGTTCCTTATTTTTTGACAATTTCAGCTGCAATGTTCTTACAAAAAAGTGTATCTCTTGTAGTTGATAAAGAGGCCAGTGTTTGTTTGCATTTCTTTTACTGTGTTTTTTTTTTTAATATTTCTATTCTAATACGTTTCTGGTAATCAGTTTGGTAACTGCATGAGCACATAACACTCACTTAAAAAACACACAACTAATGTGATGTTCAAACCATACAGTTTGTAAGCTAACATAACGCCCTCTGGAGTAGAGAAGAGAATAAAATATTTCAGTAACAAATCGTTATATTGACTCAAGCATGTTCTTTTGTTGCTCTGTTTTACACAACATAGTAATTATCAAAGAACGAAATACCTAATTTTCTGGAAGCACGCCTATTTTGATATTAAAATCTAAGTAGTTTGCTTAGCCTAAAATTAATGTATTTAAAATATTTTTTTTATCTACAGTTTCAATTAAGGAGCCAAAAACAGGTATCAATTGTGATTTATGATTTGGATGACCTTCAACCTCAAGTGTTTCGAGTGTCACATGAGCCACCAGAAAAAACTTATTATACAATCTTTGCGCATAATATACGTATATTTGGTGATTGCATATTATTCACAATTTTCGAAGGTAAAAAAAAGTTTAACAACAAAAACTAATTATATAAAAAAAATGTATCTAGATCTTTAAGAATTAAAGTTATTTTTGTTTTAATTGATTTTTAAATGCAAACAAAAGTGCTCACATTTTTGCTTCTATTACGTAGCCTGGCAGACATTCCAGTATGTACACTCTGCGCGTGCGATTTTATCTGAATTGTTGCTGAAAGGTGTGATATTTTAATTTTATGTTTATAAAATCTGGAAAAAATATCAATGTTTTAATGGTATCTATTTAAAATCCATTCTTTTATGAGGTCTCATTCGAGGTATTTAAATATTTATTTCAAAACATTGACAATATAATCAATGTATCCTTCAAAAAGTTTGCAGGTAATTCTAAGAGGATTACGATGATCGAAGAACATTGAATCTGTTGTGTTTCACAATTTACGAAGGTAATATTAAAAGTTCAACGACAAAAACTAATTATAGAAAATGTATCTGAATTTTTAAGAATTAAAGTTATTTTTGTTTTAATTGATTTTTAAATGCACACAAAAGTGCTTACATTAGGGCTTTTATTACGTAGCCAGCAGGCATTCCAGTATGTACAACCTGCACGTGCGATTTTAATTTTTGCTGAAAGGTGTGATATCTTATATTTATGTTTTTATACACTGTTCGCCTGTCTTACAATCACCTGGAAAAATACGGTAACATTTCCTCTTCTACTGCCAACATTCTTTCTTGGCTGAGATGGTATTCCAATTACTGTGAAGCACTTAATATTTATTGATTCAAAACTTAGCAAAGCTCGCTAACATCATTGTTAAATATCTCTTGTGTCGAAATGTTCTTTGACCAAATTTATCCTCCTGGAATTATTTGCAAAAATTTTGAAGGATACGATGATTAATACTGTCTCTCATCTATAAAGTTGAACCTCTTATTACGACAACTTTCCTATTTTTTTGTCAGGAACTTCTTTATTCAGGCTACTCCTCTACCAGAAATTTTTTTTTAAATATAATTGTGTATTATTGTAGCAGTGGCTAATCAAAGTGGGTTCAAGGGGTTCGGACGAACCC
>NW_022727822.1:0-1552 GCF_011630105.1 Anneissia japonica
TCTTTTGGGTTATGTCGACTGTACAAGTATTTCTAACTCTATCCAAATCTGCACTTTTTTACCTCACCACAGTGAAATTCTCTCCTTCAAACACCTTAAAGCTAATCATGATTTTCTCCACAAATCTGCAATTCACGCTTTCCCTCGTCTTTGGGAAGACCTTCCTAATGATCTTAAGAATTCTCTCGTCCTTGATTCCCTTCCCATATTCATTTCTAGACTCAAATCACACTTGTATACACAACATCCCTCATCTGAATAAAAATGATCTCATAACTGTAATAATCTTGTTGCTATGGTGGTTATTGTAATTGGAACTACTATAACAACAATAACAACAACAATAATTGTAATAATTATAATAATGATAATAATAATGATAACTATTATAATATTAATAATATGATAATGATGATGGTTATTATTTTTGTTATGATTGTTATAATGAAGATAATGGTAATTGTAGTTATAATGGTACAAATGGTGATAATAATAATAATAATAATAATAATAATAATAATAATAATTATAAATAATGAAATAATGATGGTAATAATAACAATTGGTTTTGTAGAATAATTATAATTATTATTATTATTACTGTACTTAAATGGTGATTGTGATGACCTTGTTTTTTGCTTTTAATGACTGTTTTTGCATTTATTCTGTTATTTATTTATTTATTCTTTTTTTATTTTTTGCTTGCATTTTTGCTTGATGTTGTGATGTGTTGTCTATTATATTTTATCTTACATTTTAATGATGTTTTTTTTGGTTTTTTTTATACTGGATGGGAGTGGTTCTCAAACAATTGTTATAGTAATTAAGTTTACTTTAGAGACCAGGCCCTCCCATCCAGATTATTCTATTGTGCAATAAAAGAATAAGAATAAGAATTAGTTAAGGAAGTTTGATGAATCCACCCCTTGAACGGTAGCCATTATAAACCCAAAAATGTAATTTTTTGCATTATCGTGCATTGTGAATGATTAATCTTACAAATATTCCACTGGGTTACTATCAGGTTAGCAGGTGACTTTTATTGATAGATGTTACAGTATGGTGGGTTTCTATCAGACAGGGTCACAAACATATAGTAGATGGACTCAATTAGAAATTGTATAGCATTAATGTAAACCCAGGAGAAATAACAGTCAGAGAGATGATGTTGACTTCAACGGCAAGTTATTTATTTCGAATAGGAACTAGGAAATTATACCAAACTATATCTTAACCCCCCCCCCCCAACTTGACGCCAGCAAACATCAAGCTAGTAAAATAAAGTAAAGTAGTATTAATTATAAGATCCATATAATCATATCAACAGTCAAAGAAATAATAGTTAGTTAGCATAAAACAATAATAGCAA
Organism: Anneissia japonica; assembly: GCF_011630105.1. NCBI lineage: Eukaryota > Metazoa > Echinodermata > Crinoidea > Comatulida > Comatulidae > Anneissia > Anneissia japonica. The sequence goes on from NW_022727822.1 coordinate 1,370, forward strand.
CCATGAAAGTACAGCCATTGTGAGGTGCAACCACAACTGACCAATTGGTTCATTATCTAGCATTAATTATGGCATTGAACTTCGTAAGAAACCAATGGCTTAAAATTACCAAGTAACCATAATAATTAATAATCAATACACCAATAAACCAGTGCACAGTGATAATAACATAAGTTCCATTAA
>NW_022727823.1:0-1018 GCF_011630105.1 Anneissia japonica
AAGAAATAATACAGAAGCCCTTATTTATTGCCGAATCTATGCGTCCGGCTTTAGCACCACTACATTGTAGTTTATTAAAAGATGATTTCTTCGCTGTATATGAGAATTTGCATCCAACTAGCAAAAAAGTTAATGCAATATTGGAATTTCCAGAAGATTGCACAGCTACTCAGTTACAGATTTGCACATACTTAAAAAGGTACATAAGATCTCTTGATCTGATTAGGCTTAAAGAATTCTTGCGGTTTTGTACGGGTTCAGACGTACTCTCAATGACAGCTATTTCTGTAGCATTTAGTACCATCGATGGCTTTCAGAGGCGTCCTGTGGGACACACATGTAGTAATGTTTTGGAAATTCCTGTTTCCTATGACAGTTTCGTAGATTTCAAACAGGAATTTAACGAAGTTTTGTCCAGCTCGATCTGGGTGATGGACCTCATATAACATGTTATGGATATTTTTGGTGATCAGAGTTTTTTTTTTTTTTTTAATGATAGTTGTTCATTGTAGCTAAATAGAAAATTAAGGCCATTGTGAAGATTAATGTTGATTACCTTATAATTGGATATTTTCAATAACATGATCAGAGATGTTTTTAAATGATCATTGTTCATTGTAACTAAATAAATAAAAAAATAAGGCCATTGTGAAGGTTATTGTTGATTACCTTACTGGATATTTTTTAATAATGTGATCAGAGTATTTTTTTTTTATTGATAGTTGTTCATTATAGCTAAATAGAAAATTAAGACCATTGTGAAGATTATTGTTGATTACCCTATAATTGGATATTTTTAATAATATGATCAGAGATGTTTTTAAATGATCATTGTTCATTGTAACTAAAATAAATAATATTTAAAAAATAAGGCCATTGTAAAGGTTATTGTTGATTACCTTACTGAATATTTTTAATAATGTGATCAGAGTATTATTTTTTTATTGATAGTTGTTCATTATAGCTTAATAGAAAATTAAGACCATTGTGAAGATTATTGTTGATCACCCTATAATTG
>NW_022727824.1:0-755 GCF_011630105.1 Anneissia japonica
TCGTGAAATATTGCACACAGGTAAGCGAACACACCACAGTTTTAAACTGATGGGCGCAGCCATGTATGTTTGTTGTCTTGTCTTGTCTTTTTCGCGCTGTGGACGTCTACTTCATCTCCAAAGTGATGGAAATACAAACGCGCTGATTGGCCGACTTGGCTTTATCTCTAAACTGTAAATGCACAAAGCATGAGACGTAAGCATCGGATCTGAGTTTAGTTTGCTAATATAAACCTAATCCTGAGTAAATCTTAATGCTTTGCATCGGCTACCGTGTATACAAATACACTCTTTTTATACCACTACTAAACCAGGTGACCGGATTTGATGGCAATGATCGTTTCCGGTACCGTGTGGTACGAAAAATCGTTTCCCATGTCTGGCCTAGTCTAGCGTAGCTAGGTCTAGCCAGAATTAGCAAACACCTACCAAAATCATAATTTCAGTGTGTGTAGCCCATAATCATAAAATCATAGGTCTATCACAAAAATCTTCGATATAGGCCTAGGACTAATAGTATTGCGAGAAAATGACTTCCGCTCCAGAACGAAAAAAAATAACAAAAGATCGCACCCTCTGTATTGCCTGCTTTACTAGTACTAGTCTTTTTTTAACGTCTTCAATGGAATTACCCATGAATGTGACGACAGTATGAAACACCATGAAACTTCAGGTTACCAAAATGGCTTCTCCAAAAGGAGGAAGATTACAAGCTCAGGAGGAGGGAATGTTTCTCTAAAAACATTAAAAAAATG
>NW_022727825.1:0-194 GCF_011630105.1 Anneissia japonica
TGTAATTCATCTAAACCAAGCAGAAACTTTGCCTATGAATAACAGTCATAATGCAATTTCTCAAATAATAATGCACAATTTACTCCAACACAACAGGCATCATGGATGCCATGTGGCTACAATAGTATAGAACAACAGTAGAGCATAGAACTGCAATTGATCTGGCTAACATGCGGATGGGTGGTAAATAGACC
>NW_022727825.1:351-806 GCF_011630105.1 Anneissia japonica
CATCTCTTCCACGACGCACTTTCCACAAGTACACCTGAAAATAACAGAAATGCATTTTTTTTTATTAAACTAATGATTTTATAGAACATAATAGAAGGACTAGGCCCAATTATCATAACTCAGACAGGTTCTCCGTTCTATTTCCTACAAATACTTTCAGAAAAAAAAATATCAAAGATACGCTTTAAATTATGCATGCAATGTTAAAATATTCCGTTTGGTTTTCCATCCATACAATTTTAAATAGGGCACGCTGATGTCATTTTTTTTTATTTGGTTAAAATGGAATTCCCCTGGGTATACACCCACCAACTAACTAGGCTAAAATAGGCCAAACATGGCAATAGGCCTTAGTCTATTAATATTTAGTACCACCCTAACCCTCCCTAGAGTATAGGCCTAGCCAAAGATGGCCTAGCCTAGATATGCAAAGAAGGGCTATCCTAGGCATATAG
>NW_022727826.1:0-2247 GCF_011630105.1 Anneissia japonica
GTGTTCATTTATAAAAGAAAAACCCTCGTTTGCAATATGTTCAGTTTGTCTAGCCTACCGTTAATGTAGCACTTCCAATAAAAAAGCATATTTGAATATTTAAGCTAATTTCACGGGGCTGGTTATTAAGGTGAGATTTCTGAAATTTGATTACCTCATCATGTGTTCTTTTTTTAAAAGAAAAAACCTTTTTTGAAATGTGTTCATATTCTAGCTTACTGTTTAAACTAGCACTTCCAAAGAAAAAGGGGGCATGTCCATTTAAGAAAGGGTGTGGTCATTTTCCCGGATGCAGATTTTGGCATACATCTAATGTTCCCAGGGTTCATATTAGTCTATATCAGTTAAGATGTTTTCTCCTAAATTAAGGACACAAATTGTAGTCAGATTAGGGCTTATTTGAATTTTTGTAGATGCGACAAGAAAATTAATTAGGTCGCTGGCAGTGCGACACGATCGTCTGCCTGCTCGACTAGTTTTATATGTTGGTCAAAATGTGTTTTTCCATACTGTACACTGTTTTCTGTCATGACTCGCACAAAATGTCATATCACTTTATTCATCTATCTATTGATTAAAATGACACGATTTGTCCACTTCAGGACGATAAAATTCACTGCAAAAAAACCAGACGATCAGTTAAATAGACATCATGTAATGACAAGCATACAAGACGCTGTGAAAACGAGATGCTTTACTGTAGTCGCATTGCCATGGAGATTATCTGTTGATTAAAATGACATGCCAGTAAACGTTTTCCTGGTTAATGTAAAGTGAAATTCACGCCTTCCAATGTTTTAATAAGTGTATATTATTGCTTTAATCCTTAAAAATCATTTGGAATCAACCTGAAATGAAGACGGAACTCAAGCAAGTTTTCATTAGTGACTCTTTTTAGTAGAGTAGACATTTAATTTGGAATCGAAAGTCGTTAGATTCATCAGTGTAAGTTGCAAATGCACCTCATTATATTCTTTAAACTCAAGAAACTTCTCAAAAGCATGTTGCTAATTTTAATTACGGGGTAAATTTGTAGAGAATAAAATTTTAATTTGTTATGTTTATTTAAATTTGTCTCTAAAATAAAACCATGAGGGTTTCTTATTTGTTGTTGTTTTTTTAAATAAACTTCTTTAATTAAAACATTCTCGATTACACTGAGCCTTTTCCTGTTGCGCACTATGAAACAATGTCTGCAAATCACCCTACTAAAATTAACCAATTGGCAGGCAGAGTTTAGGAGGCGTGGCATGTTGGCGACCAGCAAGTGGCATCACCACGACCAAGAATGTGTGCTTGGAAAAACATATCAGACTGAAAATTTGTGTAAAAACAATATAAAAGTTGCATTAATTTTATTTGTAATAGTGTACAGTAATTAAATTTGCTGAGCAGTACAGCAAAACAACAGGTACTGTAGGCCTACGTATTATGTTAATTAATCCATGGGGCTTTGATGCCTAATTAAGTAGGCCCTGACTACAGGCTTGTTCGAAATGGGTTCAATACAAGTTTTCTACAAACCGAACTGGACGAAAAAGGCGTATGATCGTTAATTTTGACATGGTTTAACTGTACGACAATGACTGAACTTTGTATTTTTTTTCAGCTGTGTATTTTTGCCACGTGCGACAGTAAATTTGGAACTTCGGCTTGTGTGGTTCCCGAATTCACCGTATTTCAAAATGTTTTCGCTTCATGACCATGCAAAATATTCAATGATAGTTTATCAAATATAAATATAAATAAGATCTATATAGCTTTAAGTTGGTGGTTTGTTCGTTCGGTTTTGTTATGAACAATCACTCACTCAAATCACAAATTTCTTCACTAATTTCGTTTTTTCTGGTTGATGAACACGTCAATTTTAGACAGTTAAAACATCATGAGGCAAAATTCCCCGTTAGCAGAAATGGTCCATATAGTGAGCTGTCTGGTAGTTGAGAGTGAGCTGTCAAATGGTCCAGAGGGAGCTGTTAGCAGCTCCATAAACTTAACTTTAATTGGTTTTAAGAGTCCATTGGGAGCTGTCTCTTATACACATCTAGGCAACATATAGCCATTGGAATGTAAACAAGAAACCCATTACAATCACTCACTTCATCTCATGGGCTTCAGTGGCAATAAATAATTTAAGAACCCTTCGCTATTCAACAAACCAGCAGGATGTATAACCTGGGGTTTTTTCCAAAATCCGGGTGCCATGGACCAGTTCTGTTAATGGCCAGATATACAGCATGATCACAA
>NW_022727827.1:0-724 GCF_011630105.1 Anneissia japonica
ATGCATGTCTTCTTTATGGAGGATTAAGTAGACACATACAGTGAGGCGCCAGGACCTGTCCGACGGAGGGACTAAAGGGCCGACGGTGGGGGGGGGGTTATTGGAGCGAATCGAGTCTCACTTGGCTGGGGACAGGTGGCCGCCAAGGGCCCCGGTGGGGGTCCAGGAGGCGAAGCCCCATGGAAGCCACGGATTTTAGTGAATTATTGCGAATTTTTATTACTTATTTGATAGGCATCGACTTACTATAATATCACTTCATGTAGGCTATGCTTTCTAATGTTCTAATTATTTTTAATTAGTCTCATTGAATTATTATTAATATTATTAATATTATTATTATTATTATTATTATTATTATTATTATTATTATTATTGTTATTGTTATTGTTACTGTTGCTGTTGTTGTTGTGATGAAAAGTTAACACAAACAATATGGTGGCTAAATGAATATTACAGTACATGTAAATATTTTTTTAATTTGTTTATAGCCCCAGCACCTCCCCCCTCCCCTTTGGCGCCACCATGGATAAATACATCGTTGATATGCATGTCTTCCTAATGGAGTCAATGTTGAATTGATATATAGTTGTCATTGATAACATGTAGGATTAAGTAGACACATACATAGTCGTTGATAGGATTAAGTAGACACATACATCGTTGATATGCATGCCTTCTTAATGGAGGATTAAGTAGACACATACAGTGAGGCGCCAGGACC
>NW_022727828.1:0-1306 GCF_011630105.1 Anneissia japonica
TATTGTATATAATCAATTAAGCATAGAAATTTTGTATTTTGGCTTATGTAGGCCTATACATAATGAGTGACCTTATTTACATAAAAACATATATCGAACGACAAAAAACCCCTTTGTAATTTCATGCTTACAAAGGGGTTATAAACGTTTGATAAAGATATTTTAAATTCAGATTTTTGTTTGTGTTTATGTGTATACATGTACGTATGCTTCTCCGTTATGTGTATACATGTACGTATGCTTCTCCGTTTAAATGTTTTACCAAATAAATTGAAATCAATTCAAATATATTTCTTTCCCTTTTTCACATACATGTAATAAAATGACTAGTAACATAAACATCAACATCTAATCAAATGATATTAAAATTAATATATAATTACAAATAAGTAAATAATAATAATGACAATATTATCAGTACTAGTGAGAGACTAATAATAAATACATAAGTACATACGTCTACTGCAAATGAATTCAATCATTTTCAATAACCAGCTTTTGGGGGTAGTTATAACACTTTCGAATTAAAACTATACGGTACCTGCACATGCAGTGTTGCCACTTATCAGCTGATATCCCCCTTTACAGTAGCAACTTGGGTTACTGTCGGAATCAAGAATACAACTAGCAGATTCATCGCATGGGTTTGAACCTGAACAAGTCATTCCCGCCAATGCTACATTAAACAATACATAAAGAGAAATACAATATTAGTACCGCAGAATTTTATATCTTGTATCGAATGATAACAAAATAACAGAAGCTGTGAAAAAGGCGGAAAAAGTTTTAATCAAATAATCCGCTCAGTAATAATTTGTAAAATAATATAAATACGAAGAAGAAAGATAAATTACTTATTTAGAATAGTCTCACCACAGAGTTGCTATAGCTCTATTTGTATGTTAAAAGCGTCTAGACTACTCCGATTATGTGGTTAATAACATATTAAGAGAAATTGAAGAATGGAAATAAATAAATCAACTCACGTGTACAAGTCAGTTGGTCATCAGCAAGTGAAAACGAATCTGCGCATGTGCAGTTATATGATCCAATAGTGTTGACACAATCTTGTTCACACCCATCAGTTTTAAGACTGCACTCATCAATATCTTAACAATAAGTTTTACTTATGTTACCAAGTGTATGGACGACATTATTTTTAGTGTTACTGTTATATTGGTTTTAATGTCAATTTATTTATTTATTTATTTAACAATATTTCACGAGGGGGCTCTCAAAGACTACAGAAGTTGCCGATATTTGTTTAAATAAATTTTAGTGTGTCTAAGGTCAAAATTTTATGTAT
>NW_022727829.1:0-757 GCF_011630105.1 Anneissia japonica
TATATATATATATAAAATAATAATCATCAAAGGAAGGTAAATACAGTGTTAGAATAAAGGACATGATAATACATCGTGTAGCATAGCTCTCAACGAATGTAGTCCTGTAAATAAATGAATAAAGAAATTGTGTAATAAAATGCCTCTGGCGGGACTCGAACCTGCGACCTCTCGCTGTGAAGGCGAGCGTCATAACCATTAGATCACGGAGGCTTCATGGTTGAACAGATTCAAATACCACAAGATACACTCCATTACACAATAAATACGACTAGAAACAAATAGTTGCATATATTATCTTTATTACACAATTTCTTTTTTCATTTATTTACTACATTCGTTCAGGTGAACTAGTATAGGTGTACTTTAATAAAATAAAAACCAATGTCTGCGTTTACTGGGAATCCGAGCAAGCCAATTTAACAAAACTAAAAAAAAACACTAAAAAAAAATAAACTAAATATCGAGCTATCAATGAAAAAGCGAAACTATAAAAAATAATTGAGCAATGTCCGAAGAAGTATGGACGCTATAGAAACTATAGAATTTTTTTTCGGTAAAATGAACATAATATTTCAACATCACTAATCTAGTTTCAACGTTGTTGTACAGTAACAATAAAAAGTCAAAAAGTATATATTTTTTAACAAACATGCCTATATGAACACCTCGTTGAAATAATCGGTCCAACGAGGATTAGTATTAGGATTTATATTCAATTTGCAACGTCACAATACTTTTTAGATTGACCCATATA
>NW_022727830.1:0-886 GCF_011630105.1 Anneissia japonica
TAAGTTCATTTTACCATAATCTGTTGTAGTTGGCTGTTGCTACTGTACAACAGCTTTTCAACCATCTGCCAATGGGAAGCTGCAATATTCTGGATTTTCACCTGATCATGTTAGACTCAAAATGGAAGACTATGCATTTGCAACTAAATTCTAAGGAGCAGTAAAGAAGTGTTCTTATCACAAGCATTTAATGTCATTATTTTTACTATTTTGAGAATAAGTACTGCTCTGGGACTGAACCCCCTAAATTATATTCCTTTGAGTTTGGACAGGATACTGTACAATATAGTAGAACACTTTAATCAGTGTTCCCATAAACTGTTTTACCAGATTTTTGGATGGGGTGCTGAAGAACCTATTTAGTCTGCGTTCCTATACCAATAGCCCCTAAAGGTGGAATCACACCAAAACCAAAATTTCAGAGCAAAATATTGAATAATACTCAGTACTAAGATTATAGAATACAGCTGTAGTAGAATTTGAAAAACAGAAACCAAAACAGTGATTTGCATTCCATCACTACAGTGAAGTTAATAATCTTGACAAATGTTAGGTTTATTACACAAGACAAAGCTAAGAAAACAGATCCTATTCATCGCCCCACTTCAATCTCTGACAAAATCTAATAACTCATAATTTTGTTTCAATATTTCTAGCCCTAGGCGACCTAGTGATTGTTTAGCCATACACGTCCAACCTGCAGGTGTTCCTTGCTTGACCCTTCCACATCCCTTCATCAGTGAGGTTCCCAATTATTGGATAAACATAATTGGTTACAGAAATTGGTAACAATTCTACTATGAACTTTCGTAGCTGGATGCCTATTATGCATGACTTTTGTGGAACAAAATATAATAAAACTAAACAACTAGCAATTAGATTTCAT
>NW_022727831.1:0-8657 GCF_011630105.1 Anneissia japonica
TAGAATACGAGTAAACTAGACTAATTAAACGAAAACTTACCTGTTTGAAGTTCTTTTAGTGTTATGAAATGATTTAACAGTGAAATCAATTACATATTTGGTTTTCTTAAAGGCCTTATAATTTAGCCGGCATATACCTTTTTAAACAGACATTTTCGTGGTGATTGGTCAGGATGTATAACCCTAACCTGTTAAGGAAAAGGTAATTCGAATTATAGCTAGAATCGTAACATTAGGATCAATTTGTTCGTCTTAAAAGAACCAAAGCAAAATTGCAGCATCAGCTGATGTACCCTGGTGACAGACTACTGGTATTAATAATTTTTAAAATAAAAAGAGTCCTTGTTTGATATGAACATTTTTTGCAAGGGATATGTGCGCTGTACTTCGGGTATAAAGAAAGTTTATAATTACTAAAAAAAAATCTATTATAACACTTTTTAACTGCTCGACCAAATTATCCTAATTAACTCTTTTCTAAAAGGATTTTTCAACGTGATTTTTTTTTTGTTGCGAAAACGATGCTCTTGAGATTATGAGTTTCCTACCTTAGCATTGGCCAGTAACGTTACGACAAGCCTGTTCATGACTGACGCCGCGCGTCTTAACCTGCGGTGATGCACCTTTTATTCGGCTTTATTTCTATCCCGTATTTTTATCAGGTTTGTTATACTCCTATTTTTGAGTCTGTAGGAGGTCAGCTTTACCCACCAGAACCTGAACTTATTAAAAAAAAACACACACACACTCTGAACAAAAGCAACTAAGTACAGTTCTTTACGTATTCAAATGGTAAGTAAACAAAAATGTGCGTTTTTTTATATTCAAAATTATTGATCTAGACCTTCCAACAGCTTCTATAGCAAACCCTTTATGAAAATTAAGTGAATCGAAATATTTATAAAAATAAATATAAATTGCAGCACCGTTGTCTTCTAATTTTAACTATTTAATTATTGAATATGAATTACATTTACTGCTTCAACTTCCTAAATTTAACTATAATAACCAGACCAATTACATGTGATATTTCACAGTGAGTGGATATAAAATATTTATTAATTAAATTGTTACGATATAAATTAGTATATAATACTGTGTAGATCATGACATGTATTGTATTTTTTATTATTTTAAATAGGGTTTGCAAATGAACAGCCAAGTAAGGACCACAATAGTCAAACGCTTAGCGAAAAAGATTCGTGCGAAAATCAAAAGGAAATAAGTGAGCCCATGTTTTTTTTTTTTTTTTTTTTTAAGTAGGGCCTACTGTGAACATTTGTTAGTTGTTAACATCCATCCATGTACCTATCCATCCTTCATTCATGTCAGTTATATGTTATTCAATACCTATACCTATTATTTTTCTTTTTAGTATTGTTAATTTTAAGTGAGGGCCCCATTGAAAACTAATTCTTCCGTTTTGATTAATTGGATCGTCCTGAATCCTGTAGTTTTTGTATTTATATATGATGGAATCGAAATAAAACAAACAAATATCACAAGATTGGATCAGTTAGAATAATTGAAAGCTTATGCTCTCAGATAAATAGCTTTACATGGGGCCCAAGTAATTTATGCTATTTGTTATTGTTAAAATATTGTGAACATTTATTCCCCTATTCCTCATTTTATTCATAATTCATTCATTCAAATTGCATAGGCGTGGCGAATCCCCTCACTACCTTGAACAGTCCGGCCAAGCGTCACAAGAAAGAGAAATGGACACCTTGCCCGCCTTTGAGCTCACAATATTTGCGCAATAATTAACAATTTTAATAAGACAAGCGTATATTAATTTCAAAAAACATGGTATAAAATATCTACTAACATAAGGTAATGTTTACTATATATAAATTGTACTGGCCCGACAATACAAGACAATATTGAAATCCAGTCGTGTAACCGTGTTCACTTTTCATTCATTTGAACATTTATTGGTAATTGCAAAACAACAAGCAATAGATGCTAAAAAGACATAACCCAAAAATCACTAAAAATGTATAAAATACAGTACAAGGATGTGCACGTGCATGTACACTATCTTTCTTACATAAACTGCGCTGTCCTCTCAAGACGTATCCACGATCACTGGCTATCAAGCTGCAAATAATTCAATAATCAAAGTCAAAGATAGTACAGAAATTATCTCTAAAAATATAATAAAATAACATAGCTGGGTAATGCAGCAATTTCCAAGAGGATATTCAAAATAGCCATTACCCTTTATAAACATTATCAAAACAAGGCTAGGCTAGCACATCCAAAAAGTTTACTGCCCTAGGTCAAAGGTCATATCTTTGCTCACACAGCAAGCGGACTTATTGGTGCACGTCCATGCATACTGTGTCAAAAGCTAGGCTAGACATGCTCATATAAATTCGTGCCATAACAAGCACAAATATCTATAATCAATACTAAGCTAGAGTACAGCGTTATTTCTAGCACATAACCATATTGACAATATGACTTTATTAAAACATATGCAAGTTTGAAACTAACAATTTAACTATATTTACATCAGAACATAAGGTACCATTCTACCATTTAACAAGTTGAGCTGAAAGCGCCCCAAAGAGGGCTCACTTCCAAGAACACAATAAACAACAATGGTAAAGACATTACACTCCTAGCCTAATGTGTCGCAACACATCACCCAAACAATAAGAATGCAAATTATGAATCAAGGCATAATATGCTCTATTCAGTTAAATCATTGGAATTCAAAAAACACATTATCATCCACATAAGTATTTTAACAATTTCACATACTGTAATTATTTTCACATTAGAGAGCAGCTTAGCTCAGTCGGCTAATCTGGTGGTAGCCACTGTGTGTGCGCCGAACCGTGGAGATCTCTAGGTCCCCTGTTTAATTCCCATCGCTCTCCTTGTGTTTCAGCTAGAGGGCTGAAATACAAGTTACAATAGCGCACCGTCTTTCGGAAGAGACGTTTAAGCCGTTGGTCCCGTGTGCATTTATGACCCATGTGCACGTTAAAGAACGCAGTACACTCTACGGAAAAGAGTAGGGGATTGTCTCCCGTTGTACTGTTCAATCACCACCAGAGGGACCCCACTGGAAACAAGTCTTCTTCTAGACTTTCGTGGGCTATTCTTGGTGTTTACACTAAATAAATCCAATCCAATCCAATCCAATTATCAAAAGTTCTTCAAGAACTTAAGTTTCAGATTCTAACAATAACACAAGTTCATTAATTAGTCTTGTATATGTGCTCTTTGAGGATGGAACACGACCTTCTACTTTTCGCACTCTTCCATCGTCGCTAGTATATGCTTGTGTGATAATGCCAGTCGCCCACTGGTTTCTCTTTGCCTGGTTATCTCGAAGCCCACTGGTTTCTCTTTGCCTGGTTATCTCGAAGCAGGACTACGTCGGAAACCTGGAAATTCCTTTGGTCAGTACACCACTTTTGCTTTTGTTCGAGAATTTGTAAGTAATGATTTTCCACTTCTTCCAAAACGATTACTTTCAAATTCTCGAATATTATTATATTATCTGATAAAGATATTATCTGATAAACATTGTACCATTTTCCAATGGGCTCAATACATAGTGCTGGTGTATTTGTCGCTAACCATCTCTTCGACACAACCACTCTTGTGGGTCAACAACATAGACGGGCTTAACACTGCCGCATCTTATGGGTCTGATGATAATGGTATTAGTGGGCGTGAATTTACTATGGCTATAACTTCAGCCATGAACTTGTTAGTATTTCATGTGTTAACGTTCTGCTCTTACAATCCAAAAGGAGAGAGTAAGATTCTCCTGGTCACGCCTATCATTCGTTCCTATGCCCCTTCCATTATGAAAGGCATGTGGAGGATTGAGTTTCCATTCTGCACCATTCTTGAGTAAATATGTCTGCAGGTGTTCATCGTTGATAGCCCCAATGAAATTAGTTCCTTGATCTGACCATAACGCCTTAACTTTGCCTCTAATAGCAATGAATCGGCGTAGTGCGTTTATGAAGGATGACGTGCTGAGTTTTTCTACGACCTCAATGTGAATAGCTCTTGAAGATAGGCAAGTGAATAACACTCCCCAGCATTTGCTTTGTGAAATACCACCTCTAGTTCTCCTAGAAGAAACTTGCCAGGGACCGAAGCAGTCTACACCAACTTGGCCAAATGGAGGCCCTGGTGTTAGTAGCTCCTCTGCAGTGGCGTATCCAAGGAGTGGGGGGCTTGGTAACAGCCCCCCACAAAAAGCTGATACGCCACTGCTCCTCTGGAAGGTTTGCCATACGCTGAAAACTCAGCTCGCCTCTTAGTTTACGACAAATGATACATTGTGTATGACAGACAACACTGGCCTTTTGCAGCCTGTTACCAAGCAACCAGCGTCTCTTATGGCACCTTCGGTGAAGTTTCTACCTTGATGTTTCAAGTATGCAACAGCTCGTGTCAAGCTTGACCATGATGAAAAGCGTTTCAGTTTCTCTTTACTCAGCATTTGCATATCACTGTCTTACTTACAGTTACATTTTCCTTCCTGATTTCCTTATCATTGTCAGGGTCAATGAGAGGAAACTTTACTTGTTCCTCTTCATTCATTAGATGTAAATGCTGGGGACCAGTAAGCCAAGTGCAAGTCTGCATTCTCAAAGTATCAATATATCTAGATCTACAGGATTCTGTCGATATGTAGTGCCATTGGTGCGGTTCGCAGAAAGATATTATCTTCTCAACTTTATTGGCTACATACGTATGAAGTCTCATGGATTGTTGTTGTTAAGGTAACCCAGATCTATCCTACTGTCTGAATAGAAAGTATTACTGTTGGGGGGAAAGTCTATCTCTGTGGTCACTACTTTGGCTAATTCTGTGGCAAGCACAGCAGAACAGAGTTCGAGACGGGGAATTGTATGACCTTGTCTAGGAGATATGCGTGACTTCCCTTTTATAAATCCAACTTCGGTCCCCTTAATACTGTTTGTCTTTAAGAACGCCACCGCTGCAACAACCTGCTCCGAGCCGTCACAGTACACATGTACAGTTGAATCCACTACTTCCTTTCTTTTAATTTTGTGATAAGTTCTTGGTATATGCAATAACTCCAACTTCCGTAGACTTGCTTTCCATAACTCCCATTCATATTTAATGTGTGCAGGCAGTGGATCATCCCAATCTGCTTTCAGATTGATGCTATACTTCGCCATGCAAACCTTCAAACAACAATAATAATAATAATAATAATAATAATAATAATAATAATAATAATAATAATAATAATAGTAATAGTAAAAGTGATAGTCATAATCATAGCAATGATAATGAACGATAAACCTAGATTTACTATGTCTTTTTGATCAACAGAACATAGGGCTTTTCGCTATTGCTTTAATGAGAAATAAAGTTTAAATTGCTGTCAACAAAAAATTTTTAAATGATCCTCATATCAACACCCTACTGCGGATCGTCACCAAAATTGGAACATTTCTTCATTTCACCATGAAAAACCATTCTGCAAAGTGTCATTTTTATCCATCTATAACTGGGACGAAAGCAATTTAAATGACCCTTCAATGTACACCCTTGACTGATTCGTCGCCAACACATAATAATATCTTCCTTGTAACTTTAACATAATACTATCTTCCTTGTAACTTTTCCGAATATTTCATTCATATCAGTTGATCCGTTTTCGAAATATGTGGTCTGGGACGTTCTCCTTTCAATGGTCCTGTAATCTACACCCTACTCCAGATTGGAACAAAAATTTTATCCTTTCTTTACTTGACCTTGGCAAACTGTTATACAAGGTTTAAATTATACCCATTGATTTTTTTTAAAGAGATATTTAGATCTGGGACCTCAAAAATTAAAATGACTCTACCAATTACACCCTTGACTGATTCGTCGCCAGCACATAATAATTTCTTCCTTGTAACTAGGTTAAACTTTTTCCGAATGTTTCATTCAGATCAGTTGATCTGTTTTGGAAATATGTGGTCTGGGACGTTTTCCATTAAATGGTCCTCAGATCCACACCATACTGGGGATCGTCACAAAAATGTAATCATTTTTTTTACAAGACCTTTACAAAGTATTATAGAATGTTACATTTAGACCCATAGCTTTTTTAAAGAGATATTTAGGTCTGGGTCCTCAAAAATTGAAAAGACCCTCAAATTTACACCCTTCACTGGACCGTCACTAACACATAAACATTTCTTCCTTGTAACTTAAACTTTCCCGTAAGTTTCATTTAGATCAACTGACCGGTTTTTGAAATAACTGGTGTAGACTGTTTGACCTTAAATCACTTTAATTGGTTCTCACACGCACGCTTCACCATAGATTGACACTAAATATTAGGAGGCACATCTTTGATATATGGCCTATGCTTCGGCAAAGCACAGAATAATTCTAAGAATGGGAAGTGACAAAAATGACGGCCAGAAAAAAAGAAACAGTGCAAAAAGATAAGAAAAATATATTCAAGAAAAAAAGAAAAAAAATCATAACAAAAGCACTGGCTTTTCCCAGTAATACTGGGAAAAGTAAATTATAAAGTATTTAATTGTAATTATAGTTATGCTTTCACTCACGTCCTTTTTTATCATTCATTCAGCAAAAACAATTTTGTTTTGTACTTAAAAGGGTTAATTAGAACGACGGATGATATATCCACAAGCCACAATAGTCTCAGAAAAAATCAAGATGGTAAGAGTTGTTGTTTAATTATTAAAAGATTAATTTATAACAATTTAAAAAAAAAGCCATAATCTTCTTATTAATAATAATAACATCCTTCATTTACTTAATTATTCATACCATATCTTGTTCTGCCTTTCATTGCATCGGAGCTTAATGATCTGTTTATTCATCATTATAAATACCTTACATGTAAAGTATTGATCAATAAATCGAACCTTAAACCTTGATTTATTTATTCTTTTTTCCACCCATCCATATTTATTTGGATCAGTTAGAATTTTATTGAAAGCGTGTGCACATAATTCTTTAAGACTGAAAGCGTTACATTGTTGTTTTAGTAATATATCTTATATCTGTTATTGTTTCAGAGAGAGTTCCTTTAATAACAAATACAGGTGAGACGATATGCTGGTTTTGTTTACATGTTTAAATGATTTAAAGTAACTTTGAAAACTGAAAGATCCACTGATTAATCTCAGATAAGATAGTATACATACTCCAAGTATCGAAATACATACCATCGATTCGGGATTAAATATTTGTTTGATTTAATTATGACATCATATATATATACATGATGTCATATTCACTCCGGAAATTTCTAAGGAAGTGGAAAAATCGGTATTTAAGATGGTTAAAAAAGGTTCCATCGATCCCAAAATTGGACCCCATCTCATCCAGGTCGATCCGGCACCAGGACGTTTCTATGTCCTACCCAAAATCCACAAAGCAGGCCATCATTTCGGGCAACGGTACTGCTACAGAAAAAATCTCTGAATATGTGGATGATTTATTGAGACCATATGTTGTTGCTCTCCCCTCGTACATTCAGGACTCCATGGACTTTATCCGCAAAATTAACCAAACTTCAAATTTACCTAATAATACTGTCCTGGCTACACTTGATGTTTCGTCATTATATACTAATATCCCTCATGAAGAAGGTGTTAATGCGTGCATTTCAAATTACAAGCAAATTCGGGCCAAAACCCGCTCTAAATCACATCTCCGTGAACTTATCATGCTGATTCTGACCAATAATAACTTTGTTTTCGGCGACGGTCATTACCTTCAAATTCATGGCACAGCGATGGACACTAAAATGGCTCCATCTTTTGCTAACTTATTTATGGGACAATTTGAGGCCAATTTCCTGTCCCTACAGCCCAAGAAACCAGACGTTTGGTTTCGTTACATTGATGATATCTTCATGATCTGGACCCATGGTGAAGATAGTTTAAATACGTTTCTATTGAACATTAATTCGGCTCATCCCACAATCAAATTCACTGCTAACAAATCCACAAGCAGTGTAGATTTTCTGGACATCACCGTGACCATGGAAAATGGTGCATTCAAAACTGATCTCTTCCGTAAACCCACGGATAAGCATATGTACCTGCTCCCTAGCAGCTGTCATCCCCCGCACTGTACAAAAAACATTCCGTACAGCCAAGCATAGCGCATGAGACGCATTTGTTCTTCGGATTTAGATTTTCAGAATCGCACAGAAGAGCTATCCGGACATCTCCGGAATAGAAATTATCATCGAGGACCCATCGAAAATGCTGTAAAAAAAAAAGCAAAGGACATACCTCGTGCTCAAACACTGACGTACAAACCACGTCAGCGATCGACCAGAGTGCCACTGGTCACTACCTATCACCCTAGGTTACCACTACTAAGGGCTATAATTCAGAAACATATGCCCATTCTACAGACCACAGAACGTCTTAGGTCTGTTTTTCCGGATACACCGTTCATAGCCTATCGTAGACCACCTAACCTTCGTGATATATTAGTACGATCTAAATTCAAGAGGCAAATTAACTCTTGCGACAGTCATAATTTGGGTAGTCATCTTTGTGGTTCATCATGCAAAACATGCTCCTTGCTTGATTCTACACAATCATTCAAGAGCAACCAAACAAACCACATATTTCGGATAAGGCAATCAATTAATTGCCTCA
>NW_022727831.1:8733-9062 GCF_011630105.1 Anneissia japonica
ACACAGATCAGCTATCAGAACATCTAAGCTTGATCAACCAGTAGCCGAACATTTCAATTTAGCTGGTCATTCAATTTCAAATTTCAGAGTGATTGCAATTGACCATAATGCCAATTGGAGCGACAAAGATAAAGAGAATCACTGGGAACTTTTACTTAAAACCACCACACCATTTGGACTCAATATTAGTAACGTTCTCCCAGTACACTAAATTAAACCTATTCCAAATTATTCTGGATAAATCATTCGGCTTATTCATTGATACCTCTAAAGTTTAGTTTTGGCCTTCCTGTTTACTTGTTTAGGCTGTTTATTCTAATCCCACCTAG
>NW_022727832.1:0-973 GCF_011630105.1 Anneissia japonica
TGAAACCCACCCTCAAGCATGAAGAAAAAATCGCCTGCCTTCGTGAATTCTGTATTTAGGCGTATAGGGTGGGGGGGATGTAGGCACTCTTAAAGGGGCGACACTCTAGTTCTATTTATGCTAACCACCAAGATGTATAGCAAGTGTAACTGATTGGCTTACAGTAAACCTTTAAACTACCGGAATATAACCACATTTAAACTCCATCTAATTTAACGAAAACAATAAGGTAATTAATTAGGCCATTTTTAAAAATAGTTCACTAAAAAGGTTAAATACAGAATTTACAGTACACTGTAGATAATGTGTTATAGGTTGTAAAAGTGTATTGAGTTAAAAAAAAAATCTTTAGAATAAAAATATCTTTCGCTTGACATTAGGAATTAAGCATTTGTGATAAAAATCGATTGGCTATGTCAAGTGTTATATTGAACACTAGCAGATTCAAGTGGGAACCAGTCAGCACCGGCCCCAACCTCCTAATTTTTTTCAAAAATTATAAATAAAAAAATGGAGAAAACAGACAAAATTGTATTCAACTTTTAATCCGAGAGTGCCATTTCTGGTAATCTGGAGGTGCCATAATCAAAATTTGTTCTTACTTTAGCCCCCAACCGTTGTGTGGCTGAGGTGAGTGGACATTCCATTTGCGCAAGACCCTCCTTGGGTCCCCTCTATTTCGACTTCCTGAACCCACCACAGTTGAAATATCATTTTCGGGCTACTGTAGAAGGGTAATTTTTATCCATCGGGGGAAAGGTGAAGGTTTCTTCGGAATACCCATATCAAGGATACCCCTCATGATAAATAATTCATTGAGATCGTGGAAGATTCAAAGGGGTTGGGTCCTAAATTGTTACTTTTTATATAGATATAAAGAATAAAAGATAAAATTATATTCAAATTTGATGTCGGAGAGGGCAATTTCTGGTCATCAGAGGTGCCATAATCACAACTTTTCTTACCTACCTCA
>NW_022727833.1:0-900 GCF_011630105.1 Anneissia japonica
TTGATTGGTTAACATACCTTCAACAGTCTGCGCGTACTCATTTATGCAACACACGTACGTACGTAATTTTAATTTTAAATACAATGATAGGTACGATTATTTAACAAATAGTGTGAGGCCTGCCCAGTGTGTGCCAACCCAGCTGAGACTCAGAAGTCGGAAAAAAAGTATGTGATCTTATATCAATAGGCCCTATATAGGAATAGGCCTATTATTATATGTTCTTACCTAAAAACACCAATTAAAATTTTATAGCTAATACAATAAACCAAATTTATTTGCAAATAGTGTAAAATAATTGTTAATATTTTAAAAAGTATAATAATGACTGATAATTGATTTATTTGAAATAGGCCTACTATTCTATTCTCTTCATAAAAAAAAAATTGGAAATCACGTAAATTCAGGATTTGGTGCCGAATTACTGTATAATACCTTGTCTTCTGGTGAATAGCATGGACGGGGGTGACAGGCGACACGTACCCCAACTATTTTAAGGGGGTGGTTCCCATCACGTTCCTAAGGAAGTCAAGAATATACCTGGTAATTGTAGAATTGAACTGCATAAATGACCAGATTTTAACGAAAGACCACTTTACAGGCAGATAACATCTTATTTTATAACAAGATACCGGTGTTTTCTGTCCACAAACATCTGAATTAACTGTAATACACGACTCGAGTGCGTGCCTTTATTATACAAGTATGATAAAAAGTGTGTAAAGATAACTTGGTTTTCGGCTCATGAAGTAGGTAAAGTAGATAAATCGAAGACAATTATGTTGTTACATTTCTATCGCAGCGATTCATATTAGATACAAGATACAAGATAGCATTATTGTCAAATTAAAATATGAAATTAGTTTTTCTCATGGCAACAAAAGTACATAAACAACAAAG
>NW_022727834.1:0-612 GCF_011630105.1 Anneissia japonica
ATGAGTTTTCTATACCCTACCATGGAGGTAAACTTTAATAAATCTTGTACAATTATTTATATAAAACTTCATATTCAAGTTGAGGTTGAGTTAAAGAAATTAAAAAAAATAACATTCTAAATGTTGATTATATGTTAAAATACAAACTACATTTTAATTTGACATTGAAAAGATGTTGAACTAATGTTGTTAATGAAATTTTAATATCTCAACCAGTTTTCAATATTTATTTATTGTTGAAACAATGGTGAGTAAATAATGGGTGCTTTGTAGAAACAACACACTGTTTTCAACGATGATTAACATTGAAATAAAGGCTAGGCTTATATTTAAATTCAGCGTTGGAAAAATGTTGAATAAACATTGCAATTGTTATGTTAAAATGTCAACCAGATATCAAAGTGAATTCAATGTTAAAATAAAGTTGAGTAAAATACTATATTTTAAACATTTATTTAACGTTGAGAAAACGTTAAATAAACAATAGGTCTTTGGTTGAAAAACATAACACATTTTCAACGTTGATTCTACATTGAAATGCAAACTATAATTTAAAGCCCCATTCCCGGCAAAATTTCACAAAAAATGACTTTTTTTAGAAAATATGCATTT
>NW_022727835.1:0-1167 GCF_011630105.1 Anneissia japonica
TGACAAAAAATAGAGATAAATTCACTCACATTTTTTTAATTTGTAAAGAAAGAACTTTAAAAAAAACCTTTTTTTTTGTTTTTCCACCCCTACGTTTTTTCAGTGAGTTAGCAGCGGGTGGAAGAGGGCAAACAAACAATTTTTTATTTTGGCCTTTTTCATGTCCTAAATGTTTATAGGTTATGTATGTATATATGTTACGTATCACATGCAACTTAAGATTATGACTGTTACCTACCTATGAGGTATTCTCATATTCAAAATCTTTACCTACTAAATTGTATTTTTTTCTTTACTTACCTACTATTTTCATTCTTTAACAACTGTTATTTTTCTTGCTATCCACAATGTATACATGGCCAATAATTAATTTCATTAAATGAATAATATTAAATAAATAATACTTTATATTAATTTTGTTAAATAAATAATATTTGATTTATGAAATTTATATTTTTATGTCCTTGTCCGGACCCTTTAACGTCACTATTGGATAGGCTTATATTCATATTAGGCTTCTGCGAATGGATAGCTTGTTCAAAGCAAGAAATCAAGTTGTCTTTACCCATTGCTGCTCGTATATTTTATTTGTGTGGAAAATTTTTAACCTATATTCCTAGGATGTTTTAATCTATAGACACTTCCCCAACAAGTCTAGCTGATTTTTTTTTAATTTACTGCAAATTTGATCAATATAGATTCTAGAATTCATCAATGTTATAAAAAGATATTTTGAATGTAAGTGTCTCTGACTAGCTGTGATCAAGAGAGTTATGGGAATTTATTTTAATCTCTTAGAGACTATAATTATTTTCTTGAAATAGATTTTAATCAACTACTTGTCAGAATATCCGATGCAATCAGCAAGGAAGGTGAAAAGTTTGTAGACATGTTGAGGGTTCTGTACAGAGATCTTGCAGAGTTTAAAGCAGACTTGGAGGAAGCTAAATCTGCATTTGATTTATTCAAAATACTAAGAGTTGGTAATGTTTTGAAAGCAACAGACATTTCTGTTTTATTTGAAACGATTGAAGTAACAGGATTAAGGTATTTGGAGGAGATAGTTAAGGTGTACAACACATATCCAGCTGAAGTGAAGATCACTCGATTTTCAGCACATCGTCAACATCTTGTTGCTCTTGGAAAAGACCTTTCTAGGAGAGCTGT
>NW_022727836.1:0-1555 GCF_011630105.1 Anneissia japonica
TGGATTTATTAATTGAATCTTATACGAGTGTTATAGGTATATTATGATAATCCTATGGGAATCCTATAGGCTTATTATTAGAATCGTATAGGATTCTTATAGGTTTATTATTAGAATCTTTTAGGAATCATATACGTTTATTATTAAAATCTTATAGGAATACTATAGGTTTATTATTAGAATCGTATAGGAATCCTATAGGTATGTTATTATAATCTTATAGGAACACTATTAATATATCATTAGAATCTTATAGAAATCCTATAGGTATATTATTAGAATCTTATAGGAATTCTATTTGTATGTATATCATTAGAATCTTTATAGGAATCCTATTGGTATATCATTAGAATCTTATAGGAACCCTATAGGTTTATTATTAGAACCTTATAGGAATCCTATTGGTATATCATTAGAATCTTATAGGAATCCTATAGTTTATTATTAAAATCATATAGGAATCCTATAGGTTTATTATTAAAATTTTATAGGAATGCTATAGGTTTATTATTAAAATCTTATAGTAATCCTATAAGTATATTATTAGACACTTATAGGAATCCTGAAGTTTTATTATTAAAATCTTATAGGAATCCTATAGATGTATTAATAAAATCTTATAGGAATCCTATTGGTTGATTATTAGAATCTTATAAGAATCCTATAGGTATATTATTGAAATCTTATAGAAATCCTCTAGGTATATTATTAGAATCTTATAGTATATTATTAGAATCAAAAAAGAATAATCTTATAGGAATCCTATAGGTATCATTATAAATCTTATAGGAAACTTTAGGTTTATTATTAGAATCTTATAGGAATCCTATACCATAGTTATATTATTAGAAGGAAAGTTAGAAAAAAAAATTAAGACTTTAAAAATTAATTTAGGCCTAGTTTCCTATCTAAAATTGTAATAGTTTCCAGGGAATCTTTCCCTTCACCTGGACCGTCAAAGGGTTGTGGACAGCTCTCGTAGCCCTGTCCTCTTTTGCTTCTGTTACAGGGGTGGCATCAGTGGAGACGGAAGTGGGGGGGGGGTGTTTTGGGCTCTTTGATAAAAACAATGTTTGTCGGAGAAAAAAATATATATGTAGGCCTACCCATACAAAAAAAGTCTATAGAATTCTATTAAAAAAACACTATAAAATGTCTATAATATATTGTTTAGAAAATCTATATAAAATTCTATAGAAACCTTACAGAAGCCCACTATAAAAATGTCTATTAAAACTCTATAAAAAAAATTCTATTAAAAATATATAAAAACACAAAAAAAACTCTATAAAAAATATATTAAAACTCTTAAAAACTATTAAAACTCTATAAAAAGTATTAAAAACTATGAAAATTCTATTCTCTATCGAAAGTCCATGAAAATTTAATTTTAAAAACTCTTTAAAAACTATAGAAAATCTATAAACAATTTTATAAAAACCATTTATAAATCTATAAACTAAAACCCCTATAGAAATCTAAACATTTTATTAAAAAAAAAAAAATACATTAAATTGTATATAAATTGAACGATTTTCTATAGAAAATCTGTGTA
>NW_022727837.1:0-1639 GCF_011630105.1 Anneissia japonica
TGAAAAGGATACACAACATATTGAACCTAATTCTGAAATTATGGATGAAAAAGGCAAGTCAATTTAAATGATATTAATAGCTGTCAATAAAAGATAGTGCTCTTTTTTACTAAAGGAAAATTTCCAAGAACCTGGCAACTACCACTTCCAGAGGCTTAGCATTTTGCTCTACATAATTACCATTAATAATGACGTTATGAGATCAGCGAAACAAGCACAATACCATTTGTTGAAATTAAGTAATTCTTGTTTTTTATTTAAAGCAACTGTACTGGAATTAAGATATATAATTACCATCTTAAAATTGTTTGGGGTGGGGGTGTGGCACCAAAGAATGGCATCCCTATTTTTGATATTCGAATGTTGGCAAGTATGTCAATTGAATTCTAAGATCAAATTTGAAAGAGGTTTAGCTGTTTTGATAAGATTTTTACAGTACATTATTTATGCACATACACTGTATATTGCTCCCTTTCATTTGTAATAACAATTTATAATTTCAGTTTAGCTAAGTTGTAAGGAACACTTTTTTAATTACAAATGTACACAATGACTTTAATAAACAATTTATGATTTCTGTTTCGCTGATTTGTAAGGGACACGTCGGCAGACAAATACAACCCTGCTCCCTGTAAACACTATATACAGCGCCCTCTGCTGATAGTCAGTGGCACTCTGAACAGGTAAAAAGGATCTGTTGTACGCATGTCGTTGCGTTGCATTCTCCATAGAATCATGTTGGCAGACGAACTAAGGACACAGCTGGTGCCTGGCTTTAAGTAGTTGATGGTGGTAGTGGTGGCTGCTATAAGGATTTGTCACTTTCAATATTAATATTTGCAAACTCTGATTGAAGGTTTTGTAACATAAATTCTACACCTTGGTTTATATTAATTTATACAGATTGTAGGCCAATGGTTCAAGGATTTAAAGATTACTGTGTGTGTGAACATGAAGAGAATATGTCAAATATGAAACTGAACTCTGAAATCAAGGTTGAAAAAGGTTAGTTGAGGGTAATTCCATGTCAAATCAACCAAAAAAAAACCTCAATCTCTCGGAATTTGTTCAAATTTTTGTATGTTGTTGGGACCCATGAAAAATGATCAGAAATGAAAAATTTTTTCTCTAGGCCTCCTAATTAGCGAGATATCTGCTAACGAACTTTTGGCTAATTAGCAACCATATCTCGAAAAGCGTGGCACCTACAGAGCTGATTTTGGTGTCATTTTAAAGCTATTGAGTAGCTCTATAACTTTATTAATAAATGCTAAGTCCTCAATTCAAATATAAAAAAGTTATGACAGGTTGTAAAGTTCAAAGTTGAATAAAAAAAATATATATCTTTTTTTTTTTGAAATTCATGTTGGAGATACCTAATGATGTAAAGAAGCTTCCCTATAAGTTTGGTGATGGGCGCTCCAAAATTTCCTGAACAATGAGCAAGTATTATGTATACTTGTTAATTCGAAATTGCATTTTCCGTATAATAACACAGTATTGTACCTATATAGGAAAACCAATAGTACACCATACTGCTTAGTTTTATATGTAGGTATGAGAAAATTAAACTCGCATCACTTGAAAATTCTCAGGTGGAAATTCCTTGGGATTTTCCAGGTGGATATTTCTTTGAATT
>NW_022727838.1:0-1504 GCF_011630105.1 Anneissia japonica
AGATCCAGCCATTGTTTCCCACAGCATTGTTGTTTTTCAGTATTTTGCCTTTTAATCTATATATCATTTTCTACTGTTTATATCATTTTGATCCAACTCTGCTGTAATTCTGGAGGGTACTTTGGACAATTTCAAATTTCTACGACGCTTGTCGGAAAAACGCGTCAGGTATCGTAACCATCTTATTATTTATTTTGAACATCGTTCTAACAATTCGGCTCCTGAAGGACTACAATTTCATGTCAGGTCTGGTATTCCATTCGCAGATCGTGACTTCCATTCCCGCTGGAATGGCGTCCTTAACAAAAATGCATGTCGATTAAATGAGGTCCTAATTGGCAACTGCCACAAACTCCTCAAAGACATCGACAACCAAATTCACTTTAGAACTAGAAGCCTAAAAAGAGACCTTCCTACATCTGAGTTTCAAAACAAACTCAAGATTATTGCCAAGGATTGCCTTAAGCTTTCCAAGGAACTTTCCCTGAGGAGACAACACAAATTTGGTCGAGACAATATCACTTCAACACAAGTGATCCAACCTTCGCACAATGCTTGGCTTTCACGTAAACCTAGAAGGTTCATTCGGCGCTTTAGTGATAATCCGTGCAACACCACGGATTCAGTTCTTCAAATTAACTGTCAGCTTTCCGAAGGAGAAACCAAACTTCTATCCCGAGGACTCAAATTTTGCCCAAAACTGAGGCAGACTGACCCACAACAATCTTTGGATCTGGAAGCTTTCTTCAGACGTTTAAGATGCCGTGAATTTTTCGCCGATTCCGACGGCAACACCACAGATAACACGGGCAATGTTAACAAATTCAAACCAAAAAGTACATGGAATCCTCCTAAGAATCGTTGCCCAGCCTTAGAAACTTTCATTCAGGCCATTGAGGAGGACGTTAACACCACGCTCCTAGTCCAGATTTCCGCGACAATCTCAAAAAAATGAGAGGCAGCGTGATGATATTATCATCAAACCAGCTGATAAAGGCTCTGCCACTGTCGTAATGGACATTAAATTCTATGAAGAGGAGTCCTTAAGACAACTAAACAATCCTCTTCACTATCGGAAGCTCACAGAAGACCCCACTCCGGAAATTTCTAAGGAAGTGGAAAATCTGTATTAAAGATGGTTAAAAAAGGTTCCATCGATCCCAAAATTGGACCCCATCTCATCCAGGTCGATCCGGCACCAGGACGTTTCTATGTCCTACCCAAAATCCATAAAGCAGGCCATCCTGGCAGACCCATCATTTCGGGCAACGGTACTGCTACAGAAAAAAAAATTTGAATATGTGGATGATTTATTGAGACCATATGTTGTTGCTCTCCCCTCGTACATTCAGGACTCCACGGACTTTATCCGCAAAATTAACAAAATTTCAAATTTACCTAATAATACTGTTCTGGCTACACTCGATGTTTCGTCATTATATACTAATATCCCTCATGAAGAATGTGTTAATGCGTGCATTTCAAATTACAAACAAATTCGGGG
>NW_022727839.1:0-1082 GCF_011630105.1 Anneissia japonica
CGCAGTAGCAGTTGCACCCCTTTGGGATGGTCCCGCTGCTGCGGCGCCACTCGGAGCGGCGTAATTCTTCAACGCAGTAGCAGTTGCACCCCTTTGGGATGGTCCCGCTGCTGCGGCGCCACTCGGAGCGGCGTAATGCTTCGCCGCAGTAGCTTTCTCACCCACAAGGGGTGGTCTAGCTACTGCGGCGCCACCTGATGTGGCGTTACTGTTTTCGGAGGACGGCCTAACTGCTCCCGCCAAAGCAGCTTCCTTTTCCTTTGCTTGTGCTGCCGCCTTCCTCCGTCTGGCGGACGGCCGAGGCCGTTTCTCAGTCCTTGCGGACTGGTTCGCCTGGAACCCTGGTGGGTTCCCGGCAGCAGCTGGCCCTGCCTGTGGCCCCGGAGGGTCCTCATCTTGCCTCGGGCGTTTTTGCTGCTTGGCAGCAGGCCCCGTCTGAACCCCACTAGGGTCCCTGGCGGTTTTCGGCCCTTCTGGCTGCCTCATTGCCCCCTGCCTGAACCGAACATCGACCCCGCCGAAACGTGGGTCGGCCAGCTGCTGTTCCTGCTGGTCAATTATGTCACCTCGCCACCTGGTCCAGGTCGCGTGAAGGAAAGGGTGTAAACACCCTCACCATCCGGCCCGCAGACCACAGTAGCGTGGACAGCCATTCCTTTAGGCAGGAGGTCTTGCACGTGGAACCGAGTCTCTACTGAAAAACGTCCACGAACGCCCGCAATACGAACCCCAACCGTCCAAGACGGTGGGTCCCCAATGCTGGCCTTAAATTTCCCGTTCTGGGTCATTTTGGAGGTCCGCCTGACCTCTACTTGTTGCCCGGGCAGAAAGGGGGGGGGGATCATCATTTTGATCATCCACCTCCATCTGCTCGGGCAAGTCGAGAGGCGGTAGGTCCGCCAAGGGACTCGCAGGCAACGGTAAGTCCTCAGGGGGTACCTCCATTGCCGCTTGCCAGCAGGGAGCAGAGGCGGCGGCGAAAGGTCCCGACTCCTGGACGGACTCGGAGGCAGCGGCAGCTGCTCTGGGGGTACCTCCATTGCCGCTTGCCCAACTGGGGGTATTGGCGGCAACGGCAGGTC
>NW_022727840.1:0-1181 GCF_011630105.1 Anneissia japonica
TAAATCACTATCATAACTATATTTGGAATGATGTATTGGCACAATTGTTATAATATGCATTATTTCAAGCCTAATTAAAAAAAACTAAGAAATTATGGATTGGGAGTTGTCATCGCAGGATAGAACACTGTTTTCATCGAACGACCTTGACAATAAATTTTACACCTTTAACTCACCTTATCAGAAACAAGAATTTTCCCCTGGACTATCTTGATTGGCCTTGTAGGGCCTAAAATAATGATAAACAAAATGGCTAAGCCCACTATTTGCACTGTACTTTAATAGTAACCATATAGTGGCGTATTAAGTAAATTAAATTTTGAGGAGCTCAGAGAGGGATACAGATGCAAACAAAAAAATTTTCAGTCCTACGTTTGTTCGGGCTGGGGATTAAAATCGTATAAGTATGACAAGTGTCCATGGGTGGAAAAGGCGATCTCAAAATTGTAATTGCGTCCCGACCCAATTACTAATTACATCATTTATGTGAATTATTATCTAACTGTTGTATATATTATGTTTCGATCTATCAAGAGTAAAGAAGAAGATAATGATGTATGAGAGCGATGGTGATGACTGTAAAGTAAAGATGATGATGACAATGAGAATGATTATAGCTATAATAATTATAAGTAGCCTATATAAGAAAAACAAAACATGTTTGTCTAGGTCCTCATCTTTTTAAACGTGCACTCAAGACTTACTTGTTTGCCTAAGTTTCTTTTGCTGCTTTTCCTTTGTGTTTTTATTGTTGTAATCTGTTTATTTGTCTTGTGACTGTACTATTGTGATGCTTCGGGTTCCTGAATAATGATTGAGTTTATGCCTTCCATTGTTTTCCTGAATTATTGAGGCTTGGCTTGCGCTTGATAACCGCAAGGGAAAGGCGCAATATAAATACCCAATACTAGTACCAGTACCAGTCCTTATAATTTGATTGAAAATATATAAATTTTATTAAAGCTGATCCACTTGTGTTTTACAGAGCCTCCTTCTTTTTCATCCAACCCGTGTACGTTCAATCTCCTTGCAAACTTTTCAACCACTTTAACATGCGATACTTGGAGCTACGATGCACATACCGGCATGGGAATTGTACAAGGGTACACTATACAGTATTGGAACGTGAATACACCAAGTATTGTGTACTCAGTTATTGTAGACGAACCTCTCCATTTGCC
>NW_022727841.1:0-2907 GCF_011630105.1 Anneissia japonica
TTACAGTGGATCTTAATTATTTTAAATGGGAAATATACTTGGATTGCATCATTCATAATTTTGTAAAACGTATCGGCTTTTAATTGAATGTCAACTGCATCAAAAATATCGGACCATGTCTGGGTTTGTATCCAATGCCCAAACTCATTGAGCTTGGAATCCGTAATGGGTTGGATAGTTTTAGCAACCATTCTGTTAATAGGGTTTCTCACCTTTGGATGCAATGATATAACACAATGATCACTGCAACCAGATGCAGGGAAATAAACTTAAAATCAATAAGTCAAAGTAGTTTGATCCCTCCAACAGTTGATGTTAGCAATAGGCTGATTCAACTTGACTTTCTTGGTGTTATTCTCAAACCCACAAATACAGTAAAAAATCTTGAAGTTATATTCACACATTAACTTCATTTGTCGCACTACAAATTTCTATTTAAAAGGTTGCGTAGAATTTGAAAATATATCGACAGAGAAACGTGTACTGAGGCAACTAGATCACTGGTACTGTCAAGAATAGATTATTTTAAATTAATTGAATTAGAAGTAGAAATAAATATAAGGTGCTGCTGCATGTATTTAACTGTGTGAATATCACCATGTTATCTTAAGGATCTGGTTAAAGTTTATAAGTGTGGTAGGAGGGGTCTTAGGTCTGACAATGATCATACTAGACTTCAAGACCATCTTGAAAGGCATGTCTCAGGAAATCATGCACTTTATAAATTTGGTCCTGTGTATTGGAATGCTCTCCCACAATGGATTCGAGAACTAACATCTATCAAACCATTTAAGGAAGTCATTAAAACTCATTTATTTCCAAAATTGTAAATATTTATTGATTGTACATACTGAATTTTGAATTGACTGTTTTTGAATGTTTGAATTGTCTTTAATAATTATCTTAATTACAATAAGTATTTTACTCTTTTAATTGTAACTTTTATATATATTATATTTCTATAAACTTGGAAATTAATTATAGTTGTAGATATTAACAACTCAAGGGGAAAATGTTGTTATATCCCTGAGGGAGTTTCAGGTGCCGGTTGGCCTGTCTGCGACTGTTTAGATATACAAGATATCATGGAAGTAGATACTACTCTTTGGAACCATGTACCAATATCTCCTGTTAGTGCAGCTAATTTTGGATTTTATTGTGATAATGCTAATTTTATTGAAACATTTGATCTTTTCTCTCTGAAGTTGCGAATTTCAACAACCAAACCTAGGCCTAGTCTTAGGTACAGTAGGAAACCAACTGCATATTACTCTTCATATTTTGCTACACTACACCTTACTTTATCTGGAGATGTTGAACAGAACCCAGGACCATCTAATGGAGAACTGTCAGGCCCAACTGGTCATAACATTAATGCTGCGAATGTGGCAACACCTGATACTAGCTCGCATGTACACAAAGGAATTTGTCTTGCCCACCTGAACACGCGATCGCTTTATCACAAGGTAGACGAGCTCGCTATTTTAATGCGGGGGGTAGGTAATTTTTTACTTAATTTGTGTTTGTTTTTTTTTGGATGTTCTGTGTTGTTTTTCTTAAAGATTTTAATGTTTTATGTGTACTGGGCCCTCTGGGAGAACAGTAACTTCTTACTGAAGAGGTAACCCAGTATAAAGAATAAATAAATAAATAAAATAAAAATAAAACTTAATTTATTTTACATAATGAATTTGGTTCATCATGCAAAACATGCTCCTTGCTTGATTCTACACAATCATTCAAGAGCAACCAAACAACACATATTCCAGAAAAGGTATCAATTGACTGCCTCACCTAAAATGTCAGTTATCACATATACTGTAATATTTGTGGTAAACAATATATCAGAGGAACAAAAAACACAACACTCTTCATATGAGAATAACACAACACAGACCAGCTTTCAAAAAATCTAAGCTTGATCAACCAAATCATTTGGCTTATTCATTGAGGATGTGCCTCTAAACACAAAAGAAATTTCTGTAAAACTGCTGTTTTCAAACATTTTTTTTTTTAAGTATCAATTTTTTTTTTATTATCATTTTATTACATTCATTTATTCACAAGAAATTATCATTCATTTGCCCAATGTTCTTCTCTCTTGGTTTGTTTGTTTTTTTGTTTTTTTTATAATTTTGCCTGTAATAATTTTAATTTATGTTTTAACTATGTCTTTTAACAACTTTTTGTAACATATGCTTAAAGTGTCTTCTTAAACTATATATTTCCCCTATGTTTTACCCTTTACTTGTACTATATATATATTTTATAAGTGTTGAAAATAAATAAACTGAACTGAACTGAATGTAGAAAAGTATTACATTGAGATTGAACAGAAAATAAATCAAATTCACTTACAGCTGGATTTCTTGCAGATGGTTGTTGGGGTACTGCAGGAGTTCGATGCGAGGGACTTAAGGAATTTCGTTGAACAGGATTTGGATGAAGCTTTAAAGAGTCACTGGACGTTAAAGTTGAAGTGAGAGCAATTGGTTTTTGTGACACAGCAGCTGAAATATAAAACCACCATGGTAGTATTTTAGGCATAGTGAGGCATAATGTAAATGGCAATACAATGAAAAACAAGTTTAAATATCAAATGAAAAGTCTTTAATCCACATAAAAATCATCTGTTCTGTTCACATCACAAAAGAGTGTCCTTTTCACATGTCTCTGACCCGACTGCTATTCATCTCTATTGGCTAGAATATATATATTTATATATTACGTATATTTATTTATATACTGTATGTATTTTTTGTGATGCGATGTGATGAGAAGCACTAACGGTGCAGCATCCAGTAAATTTGAATATAATACATTGGTCGTTTAGTGAATATGAATAACTAGAGATGTAATACTTACGCTTTCTTACTGGAAGGTCTGGTTGAGTGCTTCCTCTCAGTT
>NW_022727842.1:0-543 GCF_011630105.1 Anneissia japonica
CCAGTTCATCCAAACAAGTCACTGAAACCATGTGCTGTTTGCCACGTGCCAAAGTGTGGAGGACAGAAGAGAAGATACACGCCATTACGTAAGAATACTGAACATAGCAAACAAAAAATCTTCACCTATTGCCCAACATCAAGGAGGTCCACAACCTTTGGATTTGATGAAGTGTACGATGACTTTGATCATTTTAAGAGGGTTGTTGATGAAAAACTATTGTATAGAACAAAGAACAATGGAAACTAAAATCCGTGGATGAACTTTCAGCAACATCTATCCCCATTTTGCAATTTGTACGAATATGATTTTTTGTGCATTTTGTGTATTATTTACCTAATATTAACTTCTGTGCTTCACATGCACTCCCCATGAATGCATTAAGCTTTTATGAGATATACCTCAAGGTAGATAGTTAAATTGATGTTTTGGAATAGAGAGGAACTTGTTCCTTCATTTTAAATGTTCATATTATTAGGGAACATTCTATGGTTTTCTCTTCTATAGAATAGTAATATGATGTTGTGTATTTTATGCTCATTC
>NW_022727843.1:0-937 GCF_011630105.1 Anneissia japonica
GCAACTATATGTAAAGCGTATCAATAATATTAATATAAACATCGATAGCATTACTGTATAAGAATAAAAAATCAATTGGTTTGATTATCAACATAATAACGTAATAATGTTTAATCATCAAAGTATTAATATTATTAACTTGCAAAAACATTATTAACTTACACAAACCCAATAAAATCCACTGTTTCCCCCAAGAAATCATGGATACAGTAGCAATAGATTACAATAGGGAGGTTACTGTTAACCACACCACACAGCATATACACAGCTTTGTGCCTATTTGGCGTTCCATACAAATATATTACGGCCGAACAAGTGTACAGCCGAACCGGAGGTCATTCACTTCTACTAGCCTAGTAGTAGGCCAGGTCCAAGCCTGGCCTACTACTAGTAGGCTACTATTACTACTACTAGTGCCAGGCCGAGCTAGTATACTCTCCGGCCAGGCCTAGCTACTATACTCTAGGGCCTATGTGGCCTTAGCCTAGGAGGGCCTAGCTAGAAGGCCTACACTAGCCTCCTAGGTCTGGCCTGCCTAGGCCTAGGTAGGTAGCTAGGCTAGGCCTAGGAGACCTCTAGGTCCTAGGCTTAGTTAGTAGGCCCCAAGCAGTACTTGGCTAGGCTAGGCCTTCTATCTAGGCATTTAAAGTTAGTCGTACTGTAGTACTTAGTAATATATACGCTGTAATACTTACCAATCTTTTCAATACACCACCAACAAATAGGCCACCAACAAGATGCTTAAACGGGAACCAGTAATTTCGAGCGGATGCCACCTCTATCGAATGCCAGTTCGAGCGGAATTTACTTCGAGTGGATGCTTGTCCGAGCGGAAAATATTTACTTGTTTATTTATTTATTTATTTATTTGGACATACACCTTTGAATCGCTGGCACTCAATATCAATTGGTTCGTTCGTACAAACAAAAAAAAGGG
>NW_022727844.1:0-795 GCF_011630105.1 Anneissia japonica
CAAGATGACGCTTGGTTTGAAATTGGACATTTTATTGCACTACAGGCTGTTTCATGAGGTACTTCCTCAATCGTCAGGTGCTAGGCATATGAACCTCTGGAGGTCTTGTTAGAGTTAGTCCCTTTGCCCCAACTTCAGATTCTTCAATTAGAGTATATCTGTACAGGACTACTGTCAACATTATGTGTATGGAATCTCGCTCAGCAAGATCCTGTCGTGCAGATATTAAAACACCTACATCTTGTTCCGATTTTGCTTTCATTGAAACATTATAGTTCTAAGTTGTTTCTTGTTCTTTGATCTAGAAGCTCAATGTGAAAGGTTCAAGTCCCTCGATGTCATGCTGAAATCTTAGACTGCTGTTCAGGAGTGGTTTTCTTCAGCTCGTTTGTCTGATTTAATTTATGGAGTTACCGAGTACTGTATTGTACACGGAATAGGCAAATACTAGAAACTCAGAATTTCTGCATGTTTAAAGGTTTTAAGCATCTTTTTATTGTACCATCTCTTCTCATCTTGTTGAATACATATATATATATATATATATATATATATATATATATGCTTAAATAATGCTCTATACTCCAAAAAAAAAATGACACGCTCGATATGCAAACACAGTACACAGCTTTTAATAAGTTTTAATTTCAGACATGATTTGAAATCAAATGTATTTAAACATCTGATATATATGAAGTTTTGACTATTTTAGTGATTAAGCTACACTTTTAATGCAGTATATACACCTGCTTAAAAGAATCTGGCTCATTGTAAGATATTTATCTTTTACTCTCT
>NW_022727845.1:0-889 GCF_011630105.1 Anneissia japonica
GCAATTTAAAGAGGTCCCAAAGCCAGAACACGGACAGCCCGGCGACCAGGAACAGCAACACGCAGTTCAGCAAATTCGCGTGTCTTCGGTAACACGGAGGATTGGCGACGACGTCGATAACGGCCACTTCACCTTTGCCCTCGTTCATGCGATTACAGGTTTTTGAAAATTTCGGCAAAATCCAAAATCCAGAGTACCACCATCACCACGACGACGACCAAACACACGCAAATGATACAGTGCACGGCTTTGCAAGTCCACGACACCGCCTTTACGGGAGCAGATGCAACGCCCATGCCTAAGCGATGGGGGAGGGAATGAACGGTCAACGTTAACGTTCGTGCGGAAGCGTTCGCTCTCGACGATGGTATGAAACTGACAGTTGTTTGTTTCGCGATAGTTCTAATATCGTCTTTATCTATGCTGTTGCACGATTTGCACAAGGGTAGGAAGAAACTTTCATCCACCGAAGACCTCCTCGTGTCGACGGTGAGCAACAGGACGAAGGCACACATCTAGATGTGTATAAGAGACAGACCTGCACGCCATCGTAGCGAAGACGTTGGCGCCGGACACGGACGAATCTGGTTGGAGCGCGGAACCTCTGCTGCGAGGAGCCGTTCGCGCGGAACGAGGAACGATGGCGATCGTGGGTACCGTTTATTCGGAGTTTCTGCCGGCGTACTATTCGGCGTCCAGCTCCTGCTACTCGCCTTAGTCTGCATGAATCACGCCCGCCAGAGACGCACCGAAAAACTGCTCGACGAGCGGTCTTGCAAACTGAGCTTCGGAGACGTGGTCGTCACTTCCGAAACCGAATACATGATCGTAAACGACGAAGGGAATTCCGTTCTCGTGCGCGCCGCCGACAGAACGTGGATGCCGACGC
>NW_022727846.1:0-567 GCF_011630105.1 Anneissia japonica
GAGGACCCCACTCCGGAAATTTCTAAGGAAGTGGAAAAATCTGTATTAAAGATGGTTAAAAAAAGTTCTATCGATCCCAAAATTGGACCCCATCTCATCCAGGTCGATCCGGCACCAGGACGTTTCTATGTCCTACCCAAAATCCACAAAGCAGGCCATCCTAGCAGACCCATTATTTCGGGCAACGGTACTGCTACAGAAAAAATCTCTGAATATGTGGATGATTTATTGAGACCATATGTTTTTGCTCTCCCCTCGTACATTCAGGACTCCACGGACTTTATCCGCAAAATTGACCAAATTTCAAATTTACCTATTAATACTGTTCTGGCTACACTTGATTTTCGTCATTATATACTAATATCCCTCATGAAGAAGGTGTTAATGCGTGCATTTCAAATTACAAGCAAATTCCGGGCAAAACCCCATCTAAATCACATCTCCGTGAACTTATCATGCTGATTCTGACCAATAATAATTTTGTTTTCGGCGACGGTCATTACCTTCAAATTCATGGCACAACGATGGGCACCAAAATGGCTCCATCTTTTGCTAACTTATTTATGG
>NW_022727847.1:0-778 GCF_011630105.1 Anneissia japonica
ATGATAATATATATGTATGTATATATACATATGATCAAGAAGAGAAATAGAAATAAAATTTTAAACAAAACTTCTATATTCCAGTCTATAGACGCCACATTATGTTTAGGAATTCCAAGCTAACGAATACACGAATAAATTTTAAATTTCAAATACGTTGTGATATACCTGTGTATCTTAGAAAGAACGATATAGGCCTATATATTCATGCTTACCCTCAAACCGTAAGGATCTTCTGCAATCAACAAATCACTAGGTAAGTCATCTTTATTCGAATCCGCCGGCGAACCAAGGCTCAGTAGAACCAAACACAGACCTAAGATTTTTGTCAGCATCGCAATAAGCATCGAGTAACTTAAAAAAAACTTTATTGACAACAGCCTTATATACGCTGAATAATCACATCATTAACACTTTATTCCTCAGTCAGGCTATTAAAACAACTAACACCTGTAACTTATTTCTCACGAAATTAGTTTACCTGTAATAATAGGTGATAATTTCTAATTGTCTTCTAATGACACACTTTTCTTCAAACGTTTGTGTTTTATCAGAAGGTAGAGGAAAGGACGATGCACCCATCATGTTCAATTATTGGGCTTTGTCTTCAACATATAATTCGTAAATTGTTAGGCCTCGCGAAACAGGATGGTGCACATTTTCGAATCTTAAACTTTTCTTTACACCCGAATAAAATTCCTATATACATTTGTTCATAGGCGTAGATCCCGGGGGGGATGGAGGGGATATATCCCCCCCAATATTTGACCAGGGGGGA
>NW_022727848.1:0-948 GCF_011630105.1 Anneissia japonica
CCAGAGATAACGTCCGATGTGCGGCTGCGCTGCCAAAAAGTAATGGGAAATCTCAGCAATTATGGTGTTTCCAGGCACTGGTAGTAGCCGTGGTGAGAACAAAATGTAATAATACATGGCATTTATTTAAATCGTTTAACTATCTTATTACTGTGCAATGATTATCACTTGTTTTTTGGGGGTTTTTTTGCATTACATTTCTTGATATAATAAAGTATCGACATTTATTCATATTACGATTTGTATCTATTTGTGAATCTTTTGTATTATATATATTTGGGTATATTTTATTGAGATAAAAAAAACATCAAAAACACAATCTTTGGCAGCATTAAGCTGAATTGTAGATTGGGTAATTACAATAAAATTTATAAAATTTGTGATAAGACTAATAAATGTACAGTATATAAAAATACAGTATGACACAGTCAAAAAACATTAAAAATACAAAGAATAAAAAACAATTTTACATCACTCTTTACTCCTGAGCTATATATAATATCCAAATTATTCAGACTGGGGGGTTCGTCCGCCACAGGACCTCACAATGAATTGAGAATTCGTGCCATGTAAGGTATCGGGCTATTTTTGTATCGGGATTTAGTACATTTGTGTTCACTATATTTTTTTTTATTTCGTAATGACATATTATGTGTAGTATTGTTAATTGGGAACCAGTGCTTAAATTTTTCCGAATTTGCAGTTTTCTTTGCAAAAGTTTTGCAAAGTGAGGTCCTGCGGTCAGACAAACCCTCCAGTCCAAGAGTTAGTAGCGCATCCTCATAATTAAAAAAATTATCGGCAAGGATAATATGGCATACGCGCATTTGAACGCTCTCTATGGATGTGCTTTGTTGTTTAGTGAGGCCAGGGTGCCACAACAGTGCAGCATACTCAAGAACCGGCCGAACATAACATTTATAAACATGCAGAAGTTCATTGTAATTA
>NW_022727849.1:0-975 GCF_011630105.1 Anneissia japonica
CGACGCTTCTATTTGTTACGCGTAAATCGCGGAGAACGCTATCTTGTGTTTATAAGATCTTTGGTTCAGTACAGCTAGTTACCCTTATGTTTGAAACTCAAGCGTTGCGGTGTTTGGGTGTAATACGATTTTAATTTTTATTCTTTGGTACTTTATTTTTGAATAAGATGCTTCACTTGGCCTCGTTTTGGCTACAATAGTTTAATAATTTGTTATTACTATTACTCATTATCAATAATGAAATAATAGTCAGTCAGAGGGCTTATTAATATGTAATAAAATGTATACTAAGCCTGAAGGTGGCGCTTTACTACGACGGCCATCTTGGATGGTACACATACATAACTCTGCATTGCTGCGCCATCTTGTCAGCACTCTAGTTGTGTAAAAGAGAACTAGCAAAATGATTTTTTGTTCTAGAGGGGAATTTTGATATGCCATTTATAATATAATCAACCTTAAAATCGCTTTTTGGCAATTTCTTATGGAGTTATAGGTCATTATATACGATTTAATCGTGACGTCACTGGCGAAAAAAGTAACAAAAGATCGTGTAAATAAAACCGCGTAGGGTATCCGCCGCGTACAATCTTTGCGTGCATGCTGTAACCATAGCTGTAACTCTTCTGTTGACAAATACCCTACGCAGCGCTATTTACACGATTTTTTTTATTACTTTTTCGCCAGTGACGTCACGGTCAAATCGTATATAGTGTCCTATAACTTCATAAACATTTGTCAAAAAACGATTTTAATGTTGATTCTATTATTAATGGCATATCAAAAATCTCCTCTAGAACAAAAAATCATTTTGCTAGTTCTCTTTTAATAGCTCTATGGATGGTACACACACACAGCTCTGCGTATTTCGAACATCGAATACATTGCTGTTAGCGCTCTAGTATTCTTATTTTGGCTACGTTCAGACCTGTGAGATACGCCAGGCGTATCTAACGCCGGGCGTGCGTTAATCCA